>NW_019238325.1:0-129264 GCF_002742605.1 Olea europaea var. sylvestris | reverse complement strand
CCAATCGAATTGGACTAGCAATTGGCCAAAAATAAACAAAGCCGAAGTAATCATGAAATCAAAAGCCACTTTTCATTGGCTCGATTCCTGTAGATTTAGACTAGCAATTCGTCAAAGATGACGAAATCCGAAGTTATCGTGAAATCAAAAACCACTGTTCATTACCTCGAAACCAATCAAATTACACGAGCAATTCGCCAAAAATAAACAAACTCGAATTTATCATGAAATGAAAAACTGCTTTTCTTTGGCCCGTTTCCAATAGATTTAGACTAGCAATTCGTCGAAAACGAACAAACCCGAAGTTATCATGAAATGAAAAACCACTTTTCTTTGGCTCGATTCCAATTGAATTGGACTAGCAATGCGCCAAAAATGAATAAACCCAAAGTTATCATGAAATCAAAAGCCACTTTTCATTAGCTCGATTCGAATCGAATTGGACTAGCAATTCACCAAATACGAACAAACTCGAAGTTATCACGAAATGAAAAATCCCTTTCCATTGGCTCGATTCCAATCGAATTAGACTAGCAGTTCGCCAAAAATGAACAAACCCGAAGTTTTCATGAAATGAAAAACCACTTTTCATTGGCTCGATTCCAATCAATTTAGACTAGCACTTCGCCAAAAACGAAGAAACCCGAAGTTATCATGAAATGAAAAACCACTTTTCATTGGCTCGATTCCAAACTATTTAGACTAGCAATTCGTCAAAAATGAACAAACCCGAAGTTATCATGAAATGAAAAACCACTTTTCTTTGGCTCGATTCCAATCGATTTAGACTAGCAATTTGCCAAAAATGAACAAACCCGAAGTTATTATGAAATGAAAAATCACCTTTCATTAGCTCGATTCCAATCGAATTAGACTAGCAATTTGCAAAAAACGAACGAACCCGAAGTTATCATGAAATGAAAAATCACTTTTCTTTGACTCGATTCCGATCGATTAGACTAGCAATTTGTCAAAAACGAACAAACCCGAAGTTATTATGAAACGAAAAGCCACCTTTCTTTAGCTCGATTCCAATCGAATTAGACTAGCAATTCGCCAAAAACGAACAAATCCAAAGTTATCATGAAATCAAAAGCCACTTTTCATTGGCTCATTTCCAATCGAATTAGACTAGTAATTTGCCAATAAAGAACAAACCCAAAGTTATCATGAAATCAAAATCAACTTTTCATTAGCTCGATTCCAATCGATTTAGACTAGCAATTCACAGAAAATGAACAAACCCGAAGTTATCATGAAATGAAAAACCACTGTCCTTTGGCGTGATTCCAATCGTTCGCCAAAGACGAACAAACCCGAAGTTATCATGAAATAAAAAGCCACTTTTCATTGGTTCGATTCCAATCGAATTGGACTAGCAATTGGCCAAAAATAAACAAAGCCGAAGTATTCATGAAATCAAAAGCCACTTTTCATTGGCTCGATTCCTGTAGATTTAGACTAGCAATTCGCCAAAGATGACGAAATCCGAAGTTATCGTGAAATCAAAAACCACTTTTCATTAGCTCGAAACCAATCAAATTACACGAGCAATTCGCCAAAAATAAACAAACTCGAATTTATCATGAAATGAAAAACTGCTTTTCTTTGGCCCGTTTCCAATCGATTTAGACTAGCAATTCATCGAAAACGAACAAGCCCGAAGTTATCATGAAATGAAAAACCACTTTTCTTTGGCTCGATTCCAATCGAATTGGACTAGCAATGCGCCAAAATTGAATAAACCCAAAGTTATCATGAAATCAAAAGCTACTTTTCATTGACTCGATTCGAATCGAATTGGACTAGCAATTCGCCAAATACGAACAAACTCGAAGTTATCACGAAATGAAAAATCCCTTTCCATTGGCTCGATTCCAATCGAATTAGACTAGCAGTTCGCCAAAAATGAACAAACCCGAAGTTATCATGAAATGAAAAACCACTTTTCATTGGCTCGATTCCAATCGATTTAGACTAGCACTTTGCCAAAAATGAAGAAATCCGAAGTTATCATGAAATGAAAAACCACTTTTCATTGGCTCGATTCCAAACTATTTAGACTAGCAATTCGTCAAAAACGAACAAACCCGAAGTTATCATGAAATGAAAAACCACTTTTCTTTGGCTCGATTCCAATCGATTTAGACTAGCAATTTGCCAAAAATGAACAAACCCAAAGTTATTATGAAATGAAAAATCACCTTTCATTAGCTCGATTCCAATCGAATTAGACTAGCAATTTGCAAAAAACGAACGAACCCGAAGTTATCATGAAATGAAAAATCACTTTTCTTTGACTCGATTCCAATCGATTAGACTAGCAATTTGCCAAAAATGAACAAACCCGAAGTTATTATGAAACGAAAAGCCACCTTTCTTTAGCTCGATTCCAATCGAATTAGACTAGCAATTCGCCAAAAATGAACGAATCCAAAGTTATCATGAAATCAAAAGCCACTTTTCATTGGCTCATTTCCAACCGAATTAGACTAGTAATTTGCCAATAAAGAACAAACCCAAAGTTATCATGAAATCAAAATCAACTTTTCATTAGCTCGATTCCAATCGATTTAGACTAGCAATTCACAGAAAATGAACAAACCCGAAGTTATCATGAAATGAAAAACCACTGTCCTTTGGCGTGATTCCAATCGTTCGCCAAAGACGAACAAACCCGAAGTTATCATGAAATAAAAAGCCACTTTTCATTGGTTCGATTCCAATCGAATTGGACTAGCAATTGGCCAAAAATAAACAAAGCCGAAGTAATCATGAAATCAAAAGCCACTTTTCATTGGCTCGGTTCCAATTGATTTACACTAGCAATTGGCCAAAAATGAACAAACCCGAAATTATCATGAAATGAAAAGCCACTTTTCATTGGTTCGATTCCAATCGAATTGGAGTAGCAATTCGCCAAAAATGAACAAATCCGAAGTTATTGTGAAATCAAAAACCAGTTTTCATTAGCTCGATACCAATCGAATTAGACGAGCAATTCGCAAAAAATGAATAAAACCCAAAGTTATCATGAAATGAAAAACTGCTTTTCTTTGGCCGGATTCCAATCGATTTAGACTAGCAATTAGTCGAAAACGAACAAACCCGAAGTTATCATGAAATGAAAAACCACTTTTCTTTGGCTCGATTCCAATCTAATTGGACTAGCAATTCGCTAAAAATGAATAAACCCAAAGTTATCATGAAATCAAAATCCACTTTTCATTGACTCGATTCGAATCGAATTGGACTAGCAATTCACCAAATACGAACAAACCCGAAGTTATCACGAAATGAAAAACTCCTTTCCATTGGCTCGATTCCAATCGAATTAGACTAGCAGTTCGCCAAAAATGAACAAACCCGAAGTTATCATGAAATGAAAAACCACTTTTCATTGGCTCGATTCCAATCGATTTAGATTAGCAATTCGCCAAAAATGAACAAACCCGAAGTTATCATGAAATCAAAAGCCACTTTTCATTAGCTCGATACCAATCGAATTAGACGAGCAATTCGCCAAAAATTAACAAACCCGAAATTATCATGAAATGAAAAACCGCTTTTCTTCGGCCCGATTCAAATCGATTTAACCTAGCAATTCGTCGAAAATGAACAAACCCGAAGTTATCCTGAAATGAAAAACTACTTTTCTTTGGCTCGATTCCAATCGATTTAGACTAGCACTTCGACAAAAATGAAAGAACCTGAAGTTATCAAGAAATGAAAAACCACTTTTCATTGGCTCGATTCCAATCGATTTATGCTAGCAATTCGCCAAAAATGAACAAATTCGAAGTTATCATGAAATGAAAAACCACTTTTCATTGGCTCGATTCCAATCGATTTAGACTAGCAATTCGCCAAAAATGAACAAACCCGAAGTTATCATGAAATGAAAAACCACTTTTCATTGGCTCGATTCCAATCGATTTAGACTAGCAATTCGCCAAAAATGAACAAACCCGAAGTTATCACGAAATGAAAAACCGCTTTTCTTTGGCCTGATTCCAATCAATTTAGACAAGCAATTCATCGAAAATGAACAAACCCGAAGTTATCATGAAATGAAAAACCACTTCTCTTTGGCTCGATTCCAATCGAATTAGATAGCAATTCACCAAAAACAAACAAACCCGAAGTTTTCTAGAAATCAAAAGCCACTTTTCATCGGCTCGATGTCAATCAATTTACACTAACAATTCACCAAAAATGAACAAACCCGAAGTTATCGTGAAATGAAAAACCACTTTTCTTTGCCCCGATCCCAATCGAATTGGACTAGCAATTCGAAAAAATTGAATAAACCCGAAGTTATCAGGAAATCATAAGCCACTTTTGAATGACTCGAATCAAATCGAATTGGACTAGCAATTCGTCAAATACGAACAAACCCGAAGTTATCACAAAATGAGAAACCCCTTTTCATTGGCTCGATTCCAATCGAATTAGAGCAGTTCTCTAAAAATGAACAAACCCGAAACTATCATGAAATGAAAAACCACTTTTCATTGCCTCGATTTCAATCGATTTAGACTAGCACTTTGCCAAAAACGAACAATCCTGAAGTTTTCGTGAAATGAAAAATCACTTTTCATTGGCTCGATACCAATCGATTTACACTAGCAATTTGCCAAAAACGAACAAACCCGAAGTTATCGTGAAATGAAAAGCCACTTTTCATTGGCTCGATTCCAATCGAGTTGGAGTAGCAATTCGCCAAAAATGAACAAACCCGAAGTTATCATGAAATTAAAATCCACTTTTCATTGGCTCGATTCCTGTAGATTTAGACTAGCAATTCGCCAAAAATAAAGAAATCCGAAGTTATCGTGAAATCAAAAGCCACTTTTCATTAGCTCGATACCAATCAAATTAGACGAGTAATTCGCCAAAATGAACAAACCCGAAGTTATCATGAAATGAAAAATCGCTTTTCTTTGGCCCGATTCCAATAGATTTAGACTAGCAATTCGTCGAAATAGAACAAACCCGAAGTTATCATGAAATGAAACACCACATTTCTTTGGCTCGATTCCAATCGAATTAGATAGCAATTCGCTAAAAACAAACAAACCCGAAGTTACAGGAAATCAAAAGCCACTTTTCGCTTGCTCGATTCCAATAGATTTAGACTAGCAATTCGCTAAAAATGAACAAACCCGAAGTTATCGTGAAATGAAAAACCACTTTTCATTGGCTTGATTCCAATTGATTTAGACTAGCAATTCGCCAAAATTGAACAAACCCTAAATTATCATGAAATGAAAAACCTCTTTTCTTTGGCTCGATTCCAATCGAATTAGACTCGCAATTCGCCAAAAATGAACAAACCCGAAGTTATCATGAAATCAAAAGCCACTTATCATTAGCTCGATACCAATCGAACTAGACGAATGATTCGCCAAAAATGAACAAACCCGAAGTTATCATGAAATGAAAAACTGCTTTTCTTTGGCCCGATTCCAATCGATTTAGACCAGCAATTCGTCGAAAACGAACAAATGCGAAGTTATCATGAAATCAAGAACCACTTTTCTTTGGCTCGATTCCAATCGAATTATACGAGCAATTTTCCAAAAATGAACAAACCCGAAGTTATCATGAAATGAAAAACCGCTTTTCTTTGGCCCGATTCAAATAGATTTAGACTAGCAATTCGTCGAAATAGAACAAACCCGAAGTTATCATGAAATGAAAAACCACTTTTCTTTGGCTCGATTCCAATCGAATTAGATAGCAATTCGCCAAAAACAAACAAACCCGAAGTTACAGGAAATCAAAAGCCACTTTCCCTTGCTCGATTCCAATCGATTTAGACTCGCAATTCGCTAAAAATGAACAAACCCGAAGTTATTGTGAAATGAAAAACCACTTTTCATTGGCTTGATTCCAATTGATTTAGACTACCAATTCGCCAAAAACGAACAAACCCGAAGTTATCATGAAATGAAAAACCACTTTTCTTTGGTTCGATTCCAATCGAATTAGACTCACAATTCGTCAAAAATGAACAAACCTGAAGTTATCATGAAATGAATAATCACTTTTCTTTGGCTCGATTCCAATCGAACTAGACTAGCAATTCGCCAAAAATGAACAAACACAAAGTTATCGTGAAATCAAAAGTAACTTTTCATTAGCTCGATGTCAATCAATTTACACTAATAATTCGCCAACAACGAACAAACCCGAAGTTATCGTGAAATGAAAAACCACATTTCTTTGCCTCGATTCCAATCGAATTGGACTAGCAATTCGCAAAAACTGAATAAACCCGAAGTTATCATGAAATCAAAAGCCACTTTTGAATGACTCGATTCAAATCGAATTGGACTAGCGATTCGCCAAATACGAACAAACCCGAAGTTATCAAGAAATGAGAAACCCCTTTTCTTTGGCTCGATTCCAATCGAATTAGCCTAGCACTTCGCCAAAAATGAACATACCCGAAGTTATCATGAAATGAAAAACCACTTTTCATTGGCTCGATTCCAATCGATTTAGACTAGCTATTCGTCGAAAACGAACAAACCCGAAGTTATCATGAAATGAAAAGCCACTTTTCATTGGCTCGATTCCAATCGAATTGGAGTAGCAATTCGCCAAAATTGAACAAACCCGAAGTTATCATGAAATCAAAATCCACTTTTCATTGGCTCGATTCTTGTAGATTTAGACTAGCAATTCGCCAAAAATGAACAAATCCGAAGTTATCGTGAAATCAAAAACCACTTTTCATTAGCTCGCTACCAATCGAATTAGACGAGCCATTCGCCAAAAATGAACAAACCCAAAGTTATCATGAAATGAAAAACAGCTTTTCTTTGGCCAAATTCCAATCGATTTAGACTAACAATTCGTCGAAAATGAACAAACACGAATGTTGTCATGAAATAAAAAACCACTTTTCTTTGGCTCGATTTCAATCGAATTAGATAGCAATTCGCCGAAAACAAACAAACCCAAATTTATCTTGAAATCAAAAGCCACTTTTCATTGGCTTGATTTCAATCGATTTACACTAGGAATTGGCAAAAAATAAACAAACCCGAAGTTATCATGAAATGAAAAGCCACTTTTCGGTGGCTCGATTCCAATCGAATTGGAGTGGCAATTTGCCAAAAATGAACAAATTCGAAGTTAACGTGAAATCAAAAACCACTTTTCATCAGCTCGATATCAATCGAATTAGATGAGCAATTCGCCAAAAATGAACAAATCCGAAGTTATCGTGAAATCAAATACCGCTTTTCTTTGGCCCGATTCCAATCGATTTAGACTAGCAATTCGTCGAAAACAAACAAACCTAAAGTTATCATGAAATGAAAAACTACCTTTCTTTTGCCCGATTCCAATAGATTTAGACTAGCACTTCGTCGAAATAGAACAAACCCGAAGTTGTCATGAAATGAAAGACCAGTTTTCTTTGGCTCGATTCCAATCGAATTAGATAGCAATTCGCCAAAAACTGAATAAACCATAAGTTAACATGAAATCAAAAGCCACTTTTGAATGACTCGATTAAAATCGAATTGGACTAGCGATTCGCCAAATGCGAACAAACCCGAAGTTATCACGAAATGAGAAACCCCTTTTCATTGGCTAGATTCCAATCGAATTAGACTAGCAGTTCGCCAAAAATGAACATACCCGAAGTTATCATGAAATGAAAAACCACTTTTCATTGGCTCGATTCCAATCGATTTAGACTAGCAATTCGTCGAAAACGAACAAACCCGAAGTTATCATGAAATGAAAAGCCACTTTTCATTGGCTCGATTCCAATCGAATTGGAGTAGCAATTTGCCAAAATTGAACAAACCCGAAGTTATCATGAAATCAAAATCCACTTTTCATTGGCTTGATTCTTGTAGATTTAGACTAGCAATTCGCCAAAAATGAACAAATCCGAAGTTATCGTGAAATCAAAAACCACTTTTCATTAGCTCGATACCAATCGAATTAGACGAGCCATTCGCCAAATATGAACAAACCCAAAGTTATCATGAAATGAAAACCGCTTTTCTTTGGCCAGATTCCAATCGATTTAGACTAACAATTCGTCGAAAATGAACAAACACGAAGTTATTGTGAAATAAAAAACCACTTTTCTTTGGCTGGATTCCAATCGAATTAGATAGCAATTCGCCCAAAACAAACAAACCCAAATTTATCTTGAAATCAAAGCCACTTTTCATTGGTTCGATTTCAATCGATTTACATTAGGAATTGGCCAAAAATAAACAAACCCGAAGCTATCATGAAATGAAAAGCCACTTTCATTGGCTCGATTCCAATCGAATTGGAGTGGTAATTTGTCAAAAATGAACAAATCCAAAGTTATCGTGAAATCAAAAACCACTTTTCATCAGCTCGATACCAATCGAATTAGACGAGCAATTCGCCAAAAATGAACAAATTCGAAGTTATCGTGAAATCAAATAACGCTTTTCTTTGGCCCGATTCCAATCGATTTAGACTAGCAATTCGTCGAAAATGAACAAACCCGAAGTTATCATGAAATGAAAAATCACTTTTCTTTTGCCCGATTCCAATAGATTTAGACTAGCAATTCGTCGAAATTGAACAAACTCGAAGTTATCATGAAATGAAAGACCAGTTTTCTTTGGCTCGATTCCAATCGAATTAGATAGCAATTCGCCAAAAACAAACAAACTCGAAGTTATCATGAAATCAAAGGCCACTTTTCACTTGCTCGATTCCAATCGATTGAGAATAGCAATTTGCCAAAAATGAACAAACCCGAAGTTATCATGAAATGAAAAACCACTTTTCGTTGGCTCGATTCCAATTAATTTTGACTAGCAACTCGCCAAAAACGAGCAAACCCAAAGTTATCATGAAATGAAAAACCACTTTTCTTTGGCTCGATTCCAATCGAATTAGACTAGCAATTCGTCAAAAATGAACAAACCCGAAGTTATCATGAAATGAAAAACCACTTTTCTTTGGCTCGATTCCAATCGAATTAGACTAGCAATTCGTCAAAAATGAACAAACCCGAAGTTATCATGAAATGAAAGACCACTTTTCTTTGGCTCGATTCCAATCAAACTAGACTAGCAATTCGCGAAAAATGAACAAACACAAAGTTATCATGAAATCAAAAGCCATTTTTCATTGGCTCGATTTCAATCAATTTACACTAGTAATTCGCCCAAAATGAACAAACCCGAAGTTATCGTGAAATGAAAAACCACTTTTCGTTGCCTCGATTCCAATCGAATTAGACTAGCAATTCGCCAAAAATGAATAAACTCGAAGTTATCATGAAATCAAAAGCCACTTTTCATTGACTCGATTCCAATCGAATTGGACTAGCAATTCTCCAAATACGAACAAACCCAAAGTTATCACGAAATGAGAAACCCCTTTTAATTGGCTCGATTCCAATCGAATTAGACTTGCAGGTCACCAAAAACGAACAAACCCAAAGTTATCATGAAATAAAAACCACTTTTCATTGGCCCGATTCCAATCGATTTAGACTAGCGATTCGTCAAAAACAAACAAACCCGAAGTTATCATGAAATCAAAAGCCACTTTTCACTTGCTCGATTCCAATCGATTTAGACTAGCAATTCTCCTAAAACGAACAAACCCGAAGTTATCATGAAATCAAAATCCACTTTTCATTGGCTCGATTCTAATCGATTTAGACTAGCAATTCGCCAAAAACGAAAAACCCGAAGTTATCATGAAATGATAAACCACTTTTCATTGGCTCGATTCCAATGGATTTAGAATAGTAATTCATCAAAAATGAACAAACCCGAAGTTATCATGAAATGAAAAGCCACTTTTCATTGGCTCGATTCCAATCGAATTGGAGTAGCAATTCGCCAAAATTGAACAAACCCGAAGTTATCATGAAATCAAAATCCACTTTTCATTGGCTCGATTCTTGTAGATCCCGACTAGCAATTCGCCAAAAATGAACAAATCCGAAGTTATCGTGAAATCAAAAACCACTTTTCATTAGCTCGATACCAATCGAATTGGACGAGCCAATCGCCAAAAATGAACAAACCCGAAGTTATCATGAAATGAAAAACCGCTTTTCTTTGGCTAGATGCCAATCGATTTAGACTAACAATTCGTCAAAAATGAACAAACGCGAAGTTACAATGAAATAAAAAACCACTTTTCTTTAGCTCGATTCCAATCCAATTAGATAGTAATTTGCCAAAAACAAACAAACCCAAATTTATCTTGAAATCAAAAGCCACTTTTCATTGGCTCGATTTCAATCGATTTATACTAGGAGTTGGCCAAAAATAAACAGACCCGAAGTTATCATGAAATGAAAAGCCAGTTTTCGTTGGCTCGATTCCAATCGAATTGGAGTGGCAATTTGCCAAAAATGAACAAATTCGAAGTTATCGTGAAATCAAAAACCAATTTTCATCAGCTCGATACCAATCGAATTAGATGAGCAATTCGCCAAAAATGAACAAATCCGAAGTTATCGTGAAATCAAATACCGCTTTTCTTTGGCCCGATTCCAATCAATTTAGACTAGCAATTCGTCGAAAACGAACAAACCCGAAGTTATCATGAAATGAAAAACCACTTTTCTTTTGCCCGATTCCAATAGATTTAGACTAGCAATTCGTCGAAATAGAACAAACCCGAAGTTATCATGAAATGAAAGACCAGTTTTCTTTGGCTCGATTCCAATCGAATTAGATAGCAATTCGCCAAAAACTGAATAAACCCGAAGTTAACATGAAATAAAAAGCCACATTTGAATGACTCGATTCAAATCGAATTGGACTAACGATTCGCCAAATACGAACAAACCCGAAGTTATCACTAAATGAGAAACCCCTTTTCATTGGCTTGATTCCAATCGAATTAGACTAGCAGTTCGCCAAAAATGAACATACCCGAAGTTATCATGAAATGAAAAACCACTTTTCATTGGCTCGATTCCAATCGATTTAGACTAGCAATTCGTCGAAAATGAACAAACTCGAAGTTATCATGAAATGAAAAGCCACTTTTCATTGGCTCGATTCCAATCGAATTGGAGTAGCAATTCGCCAAAATTGAACAAACCCGAAGTTATCATGAAATAAAAATCCACTTTTCATTGGCTCGATTCTTGAAGATTTAGACTAGCAATTCGCCAAAAATGAACAAATCCGAAGTTATCGTGAAATCAAAAACCACTTTTCATTAGCTCGATACCAATCGAATTAGACGAGCCATTCGGCATAAATGAACAAACCCAAAGTTATCATGAAATGGAAAACCGCTTTTCTTTGACAAGATTCCAATCGATTTAGACTAACAATTCGTCGAAAATGAAAAAACACGAAGTTATCATGAAATGAAAAACCACTTTTCTATGGCTCAATTCCAATCGAATTAGATAGCAATTCACCAAAAACAAACAAACCCAAATTTATCTTGAAATCAAAAGCCACTTTTCATTGGCTCGATTTCAATCGATTTACACTAGGAATTGGCCAAAAATAAACAAACCCGAAGTTATCATGAAATGAAAAGCCAGTTTTCGTTGGCTCGATTCCAATCGAATTGGAGTGGCAATTTGCCAAAAATGAGCAAATCCGAAGTTATCGTGAAATCAAAAACCACTTTTCATCAACTCGATACCAATCGAATTAGACGAGCAATTCGCCAAAAATGAACAAATCTGAAGTTATCGTGAAATCAAATACTGCTTTTCTTTGGCCCGATTCCAATCGATTTAGACTAGCAATTCGTCGAAAACGAACAAACCCAAAGTTATCATGAAATGAAAAACCACTTTTCTTTTGCCCGATTCCAATAGATTTAGACTAGCAATTCGTCGAAATAGAACAAACCCGAAGTTATCACGAAATGAAAGACCAGTTTTCTTTGGCTCGATTCCAATCGAATTAGATAACAATTTGCCAAAAACAAACAAACTCGAAGTTATCATGAAATCAAAGGCCACTTTTCACTTGCTCGATTCCAATCGATTGAGAATAGCAATTTGCCAAAAACGAACAAACCCCAAGTTATCATGAAATGAAAAACCACTTTTCGTTGGCTCGATTCCAATTGATTTAGACTAGCAACTCGCCAAAAGCTAACAAACCAGAAGTTATCATGAAATGGAAAACCACTTTTCTTTGGTTCGATTACAATCGAATTAGACGAGCAATTCGTCAAAAATGAACAAACCCGAAGTTATCATGAAATGAAAAACCACTTTTCTTTGGCTCGATTCCAATCGAACTAGACTAGTGATTCGCGAAAAATGAACAAACACAAAGTTATCATGAAATCAAAAGCCACTTTTCATTGGCTCGATTTCAATCGATTTACGCTAGCAATTCGCCCAAAATGAACAAACCCGAAGTTATCGTGAAATGAAAAACCACTTTTCTTTGCCTCGATTCCGATCGAATTGGACTAGCAATTCGCCAAAAATGAATAAACCTGAAGTTATCATGAAATCAAAAGCCACTTCTCATTGACTCGATTCCAATCGAATTGGACTAGCAATTCGCCAAATGCGAACAAACCCAAAGTTATCACGAAATGAGAAATCCCTTTTCATTGGCTCGATTCCAAGAGTAGCAATTCGCCAGAAACGAACAGACCCGAAGTTATCATGAAATCAAAAACCACTTTTCATTGGCTCAATTCCAATCATAGTAGACTAGCAATTCGCCACAACGAACAAACCCGAAGTTATCAATAAATCGAAAGCCAATTTTCATTGGCTTGATTTCAATCGATTTACAGTAGCAATTCGCCAAAAACGAACAAACCCGAAGTTATCATGAAATGAAAAACTAGTTTTCTTTGGCTCGATTCCAATAGAATTAGACTAGCAATTCGACAAAAACGAACAAACACCAAAGTTATCATGAAATCAAAAGCCACTTTTCATTTGCTCGATTTCAATTCATTTACAATAGCAATTCGCCAAAAATGAACAAACGTGAAGTGATCATGAAATCAAACGCCACTTTTAATTTGCTCAATTCCAATCGAATTGGAGTAGCAATTCACTAAAAATGAACAAACCCGAAGTTATCATGAAATCAAAATCCATTTTTCATTGGCTCGATTCCTATCGATTTAGACTAGTAATTCGCTAAAAATGAACAAATCCGAAGTTATCGTGAAATCAAAAACCACTTTTCATTAGCTCGATTCCAATCAAATTAGACGAGCAATTCGCCAAAAATGAACAAACCCGAAGTTATCATGAAATGGAAAACCGCTTTTCTTTGGCCCGATTCCAATCGATTTAGACTAGCAAATCGTCGAAAACGAACAAACCCGAAGTCATCATGAAATGAAAAATCACTTTTCTTTGGCTCGATTCCAATCGAATTAGATAGCAATTCGCCAAAAACAAACAAACCCGAAGTTATCATGAAATCAAAAGCCACTTTTCATTGGCTCGATTTCAATCGATTTACACTAGCAGTTCGTCAAAAACGAACAATCCCGAAGTTATCATGAAATGAAAAAGCCACTTTTCATTGGCTCGATTCCAATCGAATTGGAGTAGCAATTCGCCAAAATTGAACAAACCCGAAGTAGTCATGAAATCAAAATCCACTTTTCATTCACTCAATTCCTGTAGATTTAGACTAGCAATTCGCCAAAAATGAAAAAATCCGAAGTTATCGTGAAATCAAAAATCACTTTTCATTAGCTCGATACCAATCGAATTAGACGAGCAATTCGCCAAAACAGAACAAACCTGAAGCCATCATGAAATGAAAAACCGCTACTCTTTGGCCCGATTCTAATCGATTTAGACTAGCAATTCGTCGAAAACAAACAAACTCGAAGTTATCATGAAATGAAAAGCCACTTTTCATTGGCTCGATTCTAATCGAATTGGAGTAGCAATTCTCCAAAATTGAACAAACCCGAAGTTATCATGAAATCAAAATCCACTTTTCATTGGCTCGATTCCTGCAGATTTAGACTACCAATTTGCCAAAAATGAACAAATCTGAAGTTATCATGAAATCAAAAACCACTTTTCATTAGCTCGATACCAATTGAATTAGATGAGCAATTTCCCAAAAATGAACAAACCCGAAGTTATCATGATATGAAAAATCGCTTATCTTTGTCCAGATTCCAATCGATTTAGACTAGCAATTCGTCGAAAACGAACAAACACGAAGTTATCATGAAATGAAAGACCACTTTTCTTTGGCTCGATTCCAATCGAATTAGATAGCAATTCGAGAAAAACAAACAAACCCGAAGTTATCAAGAAATCAAAAGCCACTTTTCATTAGCTCGATTTCAATCGATTTACACTAGCAATTGGCTAAAAGTGAACAACCCGAAGTTATCATGAAATGAAAAACCACTTTTCTTTGGCTCGATTCCAATCGAATTAGACTAGCAATTCGCCCAAAACGAACAAACCCGAAGTTATCATGAAATTAAAAACCACTTTTCATTAGCTCGATACCAATCGAATTAAACGAGCAATTCGCCAAAAATGAACAAATCCGAAGTTATCGTGAAATCAAAAACCGCTTTTCTTTGGCCCGATTCCAATCGATTTAGACTAGCAATTTGTCGAAAACAAACAAACCCGAAGTTATCATGAAATGAAAAACCACTTTTCTTTGGCCCGATTCCAATAGATTTAGACTAGCAACTCGTCGAAATAGAACAAACCCTAAGTTATCATGAAATGAAAGACCACTTTTCATTGGCTCGATTCCAATCGAATTAGACCGCAATACGCCAAAAACAAACAAACCCGAAGTTATCGTGAAATCAAAAGCCACTTCTCACTTGCTCGATTCCAATCAATTTAGAATAGCAATTCGCCAAAAACGAACAAACCCGAAGTTATCATGAAATGAAAAACCACTTTTCTTTGGCTCGATTCCAATCGAATTAGACTAGCAATTCGTCAAAAATGAACAAACCCGAAGTTATCATGAAATGAAAAATGACTTTTCTTTGGCTCTATTCCAATCGAACTAGACTAGCCATTCGGCAAAAACGAACAAACACAAAGTTATCATGAAATCAAAAGCCACTTTTCATTGGCTCAATTACAATCGATTTACACCAGCAATTCGCCAAAAATGAACAAACCCGAAGTTATCGTGAAATGAACACTTTTCTTTGCCTCGATTCCAATCGAATTGGACTAGCAATTCGTGAAAAATGAATAAACCCGAAGTTATCATGAAATCAAAAGCCACTTTTCATTGACTCGATTCCAATTGAATTGGACTAGCAACTCGGCAAATGCGAACAAGCCCGAAGTTATCACGAAATGAGAAACCCCTTTCCATTGGCTTGATTCCAATCGAATTAGACTTGCAGTTCGCCAAAAACGAACAAACCCGAAGTTATCATGAAATGAAAAACCACTTTTCATTGGCTCGATTCCAATCGATTTAGACTAGTACTTCTTCAAAAATGAACAAGCCCAAAATTATCATGAAATGAAAAACCACTTTTCATTGGCTCGATTCCAATCGATTTAGACTAGCAATTCGCCAAAAATGAACAAACCCGAAGTTATCATGAAATCTAAATCCACTTTTCATTGGCTAGATTCCAAGAGTTATAGACTAGCAATTCACCAAAAATGAACAAACCCGAAGTTATCATGAAATGATAAACCACATTTCATTAGCTCGATTCCAATTGATTTAGACTAGCAATTCGCCCAAAACGAACAAGCCTGAAGTTATCATGAAATTAAAAGCCACTTTTCATTAGCTCGATTCCAAGACTAGCAATTCGCCAAAAGCGAACAAACCCGAAGTTATCATGAAATCAAAAATCACTTTTCATTGGCTCAATTCCAATCATAATAGACTAGCAATTCGCCAAAACAAACAAACCCGAAGTTATCAAGAATTGAAAAGCCACTTTTCATTGGCTCGATTTCAATCGATTTACACAAGCAATTCGTCAAAAACGAACAAAGCCGAAGTTATCATGAAATGAAAAACCACTTTTCATTGGCTTAATTCCAATCATAATAGAGCATCAATTCTCAAAAAATAAACAAGCCTGAAGTTTTCAAGAAATCAAAAGCCACTTTTCATTGGCTCGATTTCAATCGATTTACACTAGCAATCCACCAAAACCGAACAAACCCGAAGAAGTTATTATGAAATGAAAAACCACTTTTCTTTAGCTCGATTCCAATCGAATTAGACTAGCAATTCGCCAAAAACGAACACAAGAGTTATCATGAATTCAAAAGCCATTTTTCATTGGCTCGATTTCAATCGATTTACACCATCAATTCCCCAAAAACGAACAAATACGAAGTTATCATGAAATGAAAAACCACTTTTTTTGCTCGATTCCAATTGAATTAGACTCCCAATTCCCCAAAACGAACAAACCCGAAGTTATCATGAAATTACAAACCAATTTTCATTAGCTTGATTCCAAGACTAGCAATTTGCCAGAAACAAACAGACCCGAAGTTATCATGAAATCAAAAACCACTTTTCATTGGCTCAGTTCCAATCATAATAGACTAGAAATTCGCCAAAATGAACAAACCTGAAGTTATCAAGAAATCGAAAGCCAATTTTCATTTGCTTGATTTCAATCGATTTACACTAGCCATTCGCCAAAAATGAACAAACCCGAAGTTATAATGAAATGAAAAACCACTTTTCTTTGGCTCGGTTCCAATCGAATTAGACTAGCAATTCGCCGAAAATGAACAAATGCGAAGTTATCATGAAATCAAAAGCCACTTTTAATTTGCTCGATTCCAGTCGAATTGGGGTAGCAATCCGCCAAAAATGAACAAACCCGAAGTTATCATGAAATAAAAATCCATTTCTCATTGGCTTGATTCCTATCGATTTAGACTATCTATTCGCCAAAAATGAACAAATCTGAAGTTATCGTGAAATCAAAAACCACTTTTCCTTAGCTCGATTCCAATCGAATTAGATGAGCAATTCGCCAAAAATGAACAAACTTGAAGTTATCATTAAACGGAAAACCGCTTTTCTTTTGCCCGATTAAAATTGATTTAGACTAGCAATTCGTCGAAAACAAACAAACCCGAAGTTATCATGAAATGAATAACTACTTTTCTTTGGCTCGATTCCAATCGAATTAGATAGCAATCCGCCAAAAACAAACAAACCCGAAGTTATCATGAAATCAAAAGCCACTTTTCATTGGCTCGATTTCAATCGATTTACACTAGCAATTCGCCAAAAACGAACAATCCCGAAGTTATCATGAAATGAAAAAGCCACTTTTCATTGGCTCGATCCCAATCGAATTAGACTAGCAATTCGCAAAAAACGAACAAAGCCGAAGTTATCATGAAATTAAAAACCACTTTTCATTAGGTCGATACCAATCGAATTAGACGAGCAATTCGCTAAAAATGAACAAATCAGAAGTTATCATGAAATCAAAAATCGGTTTTCTTTGGCCCGATTCCAATCGATTTAGACTAGCCATTCGTCGAAAATGAACAAACCCGAAGTTATCATGAAATGAAAAACCGCATTTCTTTGGCCCGATTCCAATAGATTTAGACCAGCAATTCGTCGAAATAGAACAAACCCGAAGTTATCAAGAAATGAAAGACCACTTTTCTTTGGCTCGATTCCAATCGAATTAGATAGCAATTCGCCAAAAACAAACAAACCCGAAGTTATCATGAAATCAAAAGCCACTTTTCACTTGCTCGATTCCAATCGATTTAGAATAGCAATTCGCCAAAAAGAACAAACCCGAAGTTATCCTGAAATGAAAAACCACTTTTTATTGGATCGATTCCAATCTATTTAGACTAGCAATTCGCCAAAAATGAACAAACCCGAAGTTATCATGAAATGAAAAGCCTCTTTTCTTTGGCTCGATTCCAATCGAATTAGACTAGCAATTCGTCAAAAATGAACAAACCCGAAGTTATCATAAAATGAAAAACCACTTTTCTTTGGCTCCATTCCAATCGAACTAGACTAGCAATTCGCCAAAAATGAACAAACACAAAGTTATCATGAAATCAAAAGACACTTTTCATTGGCTCGATTTCAATGATTTACACTAGCAATTCGCCAAAAATGAACAAACCCAAAGTTATTGTGAAATGAAAAACCACTTTTCTTTGCCTCGATTCCAATCGAATTGGACTAGCAATTCGCCAAAAATGAATAAACCCGAAGTTATCCTGAAATGAAAAACAACTTTTCTTTGGCTCGATTCCAATCCAATTAGACTAGCAATTCGCCAACAACGAACAAACCCAAAGTTATCATGAAATCAATATCCACTTTTCATTGGCTCGATTTCAATCGATTTACACTAGTAATTCGCCAAAAACGAACAAATCCGAAGTTAACATGAAATAAAAAGCCACTTTTCATTGGCTCGATTTCAATCGAATTAGACTAGGAATTCACCAAAAATGAAAAAACCCGAAGTTATCATGAAATTAGAAACCACTTTTAATTGGCTCGATTCCAATCGATTTAGACTAGCAATTCGCCAAAAACGAATAAACCCGAAGTTATCATGAAATGAAAAAACTCTTTTCATTGGCTCGATTCCAATCGATTTAGACTAGCAATTCGCCAAAAATGAACAAACCCGAAGTTATCATGAATTGAAAAACCACTTTTCTTTGGCTCGATTCCAATCAAATTAGATAGCAATTCGCCAAAAACAAACAAACCCGAAGTTATCATGAAATCAAAAGCCACCTTTCACTTGCTCGATTCCAATCGATTTAGACTAGCAATTTACCAAAAATGAACAAACCTGAAGTTATCATGAAATGATAAACCACTTTTCATTGGCTCGATTCCAATTGATTTAGACTAGAAATTCGCCAAATACAAACAAACCCGAAGTTATCATGAAATCAAAAGCCACTTTTCATTGGCTCGATTCCAATCGAATTGGACTAGCAATTCGCCAAATACGAACAAGCCCGAAGTTATCACAAAATCAAAAACCTCTTTTCATTGGCTCGATTCCAATCGAATTAGACTAGCAGTTCGCCAAAAATGAAAAACCTGAAGTTATCATGAAATGAAAAACCACTTTTCATTGGCTCGATTCCAATCAATTTAGACTAGCAATTCGCGAAAAATGAACAAACACAAAGTTATCATGAAATCAAAAGCCATTTTTCATTGGCTCGATTTCAATCAATTTACACTAGTAATTCGCCCAAAATGAACGAACCCGAAGTTATCGTGAAATGAAAAACCACTTTTCGTTGCCTCGATTCCAATCGAATTAGACTAGCAATTCGCCAAAAATGAATAAACTCGAAGTTATCATGAAATCAAAAACCAGTTTTCTTTGGCTCGATTCCAATCGAACTAGACTAGCAATTCTCCAAAAACGAAAAAACCCAAAGTTATCATGAAATCAAAAGCCACTTTTCATTGGCTCGATTTCAATCAATTTACACTAGCAATTCGCCAAAAATGAAAAACCCGAAGTTATCATGAAATGATAATCAACTTTTCATTAGATCGATTCCAATCGATTTAGACTTGCAATTCGCCAAAAGCGAATAAACCCGAAGTTATCATGAATTGAAAAACCACTTTTCTTTGGCTCGTTTCAAATCGAATTAGACCAGCAATTCACCCAAAACGAACAAACCCGAAGTTATCTTGAAATTAAAAGCCACTTTTCATTAGCTCGATTCCAAGACTAGCGATTCGCCAAAAACGAACAAACCCAAATTTATCATGAAATCAAAAACCACTTTTCATTGGCTCAATTCCAAACATACTAGACTAGCAATTCGCCAAAACGAACAAACCCAAAGCTATCATGAAATCAAAAGCCACTTTTCATTGGCTCGATTTCAGTCGATTTACACTAGCAATTCGTCAAAAATGAACAAACCCGAAATTATCATGAAATGAAAAATCACTTTTCTTTGGCTTGATTCAAATCGAATTAGACTAGCAATTCGTCAAAAACGAACAAACCCGAAGGTATCATGAAATAAAAAACCACTTTCATTGGCTCAATTCCAATCATATTAGACTAGCAATTCGCCAAAATGAACAAACCCGAAGTTATCATGGAATGAAAAACCACTTTTCACTGTCTCGATTCCAATCGAATTATACTACCAATTCGTCAAAACGAACAAACCCGAAGATATCATGATATTAAAAGCCACTTTTCATTGGCTCGATTCCAATCGATTAGACTAGCAATTCGCCAAAAACAAACAATCCCGAAGTTATCATGAACTAAAAAACCACTTTTCTTTACCTCGATTCCAATTGAATTAGACTAGCAATTCGTAAAAAATGAACAAACCCGAAGTTATCTTGAAATGAAAAACCACCTTTCTTTGGCTCGATTCCAATCCAATTAGACTAGCAATTCACCAAAAACGAACAAACCCAAAGTTATAATGAAATCAATATCCACTTTTCATTGGCTCGATTTCAATCGATTTACACTAGCAATTCACCAAAAAACGAACAAACCCGAAGTTATCATGAAATGAAAAGCCACTTTTCATTAGCTCGATTCCAATCGAATTGGACTAGCAATTCGCCGAAAACGAACAAACCCAAAGTTATCACGAAATGAAAAGCCACTTTTCGTTGGCTCGATTCCAATCGATTTAAACTACCAATTCGTCAAAAACGAACAAACCCGAAATTATCATGAAATTAAAAACCACTTTTCATTATCTCGATTCTAATCGAATTAGACTAGCAACTCGTGAAAAAATAAACAAACCCGAAGTTATCATGAAATCAAAAATCACTTTTCGTTGGCTCAATTCCAGTCAAATTAGACTAGCAATTCACCAAAAACGAACAAATTCGAATTTATCATGAAATCGAAGACCACTTTTCATTAGCTAGATTTGAATGGAATTAGACTTCCAATTCGCAAAAACGAACAAACCCGAAGATATCACGAAATCAAAAGCCACTTTTCATTGGCTCGATTCAAATCGATTAAGACTAGCAATTCGCCAAAAACGAAAAAATCCAAAGTTATCATGAAATAAAAAACCACTTTTCTTTGTCTCGATTCCAATCGAATTAGACTAGTAGTTCGCCAAAATTGAACAAACCCGAAGTTATCATGGAATCAAAACCCACTTTTCATTGGCTCGATTCCAATTGAATTGGACTAGCAATTCGCCAAAAATGAACAAACCCGAAGTTATCAAGAAATGAAAATCAACTTTTCATTAGCTCGATTCCAACCGATTTTGACTAGCAATTCGCCAAAAAGGAACAAACCCAAAGTTATCATGAAATGAAAAACCACTGTTCTTTGGCTTGATTCCAATCGAATTAGAAAAGCAAGTCCCCAAAAAGAACTAACCCAAAGTTATCATGAATCAAAAGCCACTTTTCATTGGCTCGATTCCAATCGGATTGCACTAGCAATTCGCAAAAAATGAACAAATCCGAAGTTATCATGAAATGAAAAATCATTTTTCATTGGCTCGATTCCAATCGAATCAGACTAGCAATTCGCCAAAAATGAAAAAACCTGAAGTTATCATGAAATCAAAATCAACTTTTCATTAGCTCGATTCCAATCGATTTAGACTCGCAATTCGCCAAAAAGGAACAAACCCGAAGTTATCATGAAATGAAAAACCACTGTTATTTGGCTGGATTCTAATCGAATTAGACTAGCAAGTCGCCAAAAATGAAGCAACCCAAAGTTATCTTGAAATCAAAAACCACTTTTCATTGGCTCGATTCCAATCGGATTGGACTAGCAATTTGCTAAAAATGAACAAATCCAAAGTTATCAAGAAATGAAAAATCACTTTTTATTTGCTCGATTTCAATCGAATTAGACTTGCAATTCGCCAAAAATGAACAAACCCGAAGTTATCATGAAATCAAAATCAACTTTTCATTAGATCGATTCCAATCGATTTAGACTTGCAATTCGCCAAAAGCGAATAAACCCGAAGTTATCATGAAATGAAAAACCACTTTTCTTTGGCTCGATTCCAATCGAATTAGACTAGCAATTCACCAAAAACAAACAAACTCGAAGTTATCAAGAAGTCAAAGACCACTTTTCATTCGCTCGACTCCAATCGAATTAGACTAGCAATTCGCCAAAAATGAACAAACCCGAGGTTATCATGAAATCAAAAGCCACTTTCCGTTAGCTCGATTCCAATCGATTTAGACTAGCAATTTGCAAAAAATAAAAAAACCCAAAGTTATCATGAAATCAAAAGTCACTTTTCATTGGCTCGATTCCAATTGAATTGGAATAGCAATTCGCCATAAATGAACAAACCTGAAGTTATCATGAAATGAAAAACCACTTTTCATTGGCTCGATTCCAATCAAATTAGACTAGAATTCGCCAAAAATGAACAAACACGAAGTTGTCTTGAAATTAAAATTATCTTTTCATTTGCTCGATTCCAATCGATTTAGACTAGAAATTCGCCAAAAACGAACAAACCCGAAGTTATCATGAAATGAAAATCCACTTTCCTCTGGCTCGATTCCAAACCAATTAGACTAGCAATTCGCCAAAAATGAACAAACCTGAAGTTATCATGAAGTCAAAAGCCACTTTTCATTGGCTAAATTCCAATCGAATTGGACCAGCAATTCGCCAAAAATGAACAAACCCGAAGTTATCATGAAATCAAAAGCCACTTTTCATTCGCTCGATTCTAATCGAATTAGACTAGCAATTCGCGAAAAAATGAACAAACCTGAAGTTATCATGAAATAAAAAATCACTCTTCGTTGGCTCAAATCCAATCAAATTAGATTAGCAATTCGCAAAAAATGAACAAATTCGAAGTTATCATGAAATCAAAAATCACTTTTCATTAGCTGGATTTGAATCGAATCAGTCTTCCAATTCGCCAAAACGAACAAACCCGAAGATATCACGAAATCAAATTTCATTGGCTCGATTCAAATCGATTAAGACTAGCAATTCGCCAAAAACGAAAAAACCCGAAGTTATTGTGAAATGAAAAACCACCTTTCACTGGCTTGATTCCAATTGAATTGGACTAGCAATTCGCCAAAAATGAACAAACCCAAAATTATCGTGAAATCAAGAGCCACTTTTCATTGGCCCGATTCCAATCGATTTACACTAGCAATTCGCCAAAAACGAACAAATCCGAAGTTATCAAGAAACCAAAAACCACCTTTCATTGGCTTGATTCCAATCGAATTGGACTAGCAATTCGCCAAAAATGAACAAACCCGAAGTTATCATGAAATTAAAAACCACTTTTCTTTGGCTCGATTCCAATCGAATTGGACTAGCAATTCGCCAAAAACGATCAAACCCGAAGTTATCATGAAATCAAAATCAACTTTTCATTAGCTCGATTCCAATCGATTTAGACTAGTAATTCGCCAAAAAGGAACAAACCCGAAGTTATCATGAAACGAAAAACCACTGTTCGTTGGCTTGATTCCAATCGACTTAGACTAGCAATTCGCCAAAAATGAACAAATCTGAAGTTATCATGAAATGAAAAATCACTTTTCATTGGCTCGATTCCAATCGATTTAGACTAGCAATTCGTAAAAAACAAACAAACCCGATGTTATCATGAAATCAAAAGCCACTTTTCATTGGCTCAATTCCAATTGAATTGGACTAGCTATCCGCTAAAGATGAACAAACACGAAGTTATCATGAAATGAAAAAACACTATTCATTGGCTCGTTTCCAATCGAATTAGACTAGCAATTCGCCAAAAAACGAACAAACCCGAAGTTATCATGAAATTAAAATCATCTCTTCATTCCCTCGATCCCTAACGATTTAGACTTGCAATTTAACAAAAACGAACAAATTCGAAGTTATCATGAAATGAAAAACCACTTTTCTTTGGCTCGATTCCAATCGAATTAGACTAGCAATTCGCCAAAAACGAACAAACCCGAAGTTATCATGAAATCAAAAGCCACTTTTCTTTGGCTCGATTCCAATCAATTTAGACTAGCAATTCGCCGAAACCGAACAAACCCGAAGTTATCAAGAAATGAAAAACCACTGTTCTTTGGCTCGATTCCAATCGAATTAGATAGCAATTTGCCAAAAATGAACAAACCGAAGTTATCATGAAATCAAAAGCCACTTTTCACTTCCTCGATTCCAATCGATTTAGACTAACAATTCGCTAAAAACGAACAAACTCGAAGTTATCATGAAATGAAAATCAAATTTTCATTCGCTCGATTCTAATCGATTTAGACTAGCAATTCGCCAAAAAGGATCAAACCCGAAGTTATCACGAATTGAAAAACCACTTTTCTTTTGCTCGATTCCAATCGAATTAGATAGCAACTCGCCAAAAACAAACAAACCTGAACTTATCGTGTAATCAAAAGCCACTTTTCACTTGATTGATTCCAATCGATTTAGACTAGCAATCCGCTAAAAATGATCAAATCTGAAGTTATCGTGAAATCAAAAACCACTTTTCATTTGGTCAATTCCAATCGAATTAAACGAGCAATTTGCCAAAAATGAACAAACCCGAAGTTATCATGAAACGAAAACCCACTTTTCTTTGGGTCGATTCCAATCAATTTAGGCTAGCAATTCGTCGAAACCGAACAAACCGGAAGTTATCAAGAAACGAAAAACAACTTTTCTTTGGGTCGATTCCAATCGAATTAGATAGCAATTCGCCAAAAACGAACAAACTGAAGTTATCATGAAATCAAAAGCAACTTTTCACTTGCTTGATTCCAAACGATTTAGACTAGCAATTTGCCAAAAAATAAACAAGCCCGAAGTTATCATGAAATGGAAAACCACTTTTCATTGGCTCGATTTCAATCGATTTAGACTAGCAATTCGCCAAAAATGAACAAACCCGAAGTTATAACGAATAGAAAAACCACTTTTCTTTTGCTCGATTCCAATCGAATTAGATAGCAATTCGCCAAAAACAAACAAACCCGAAGTTATCATGAAATCAAAAGCCACTTTTCGCTTGCTCGATTCCAATCGATTTAGACTACTAATTCGCTAAAAATGAACAAATCTGAAGTTATCGTGAAATCAAAAACCACTTTTCATTAGCTTGATTCCAATCGAATTAGACGAGCAATTCTCCAAAAAGGAACAAACCCAAAGTCATCATGAAATGAAAAACCGCTCTTCATTGGTTTGATTCCAATCGATTTAGTCTAGCAATTCGTCGAAAACGAACAAACCTGAAGTTATCATGAAATGAAAAATCACTTTTCTTTGGCTCGATTCCAATCGAATTAGACTAGCAATTCGCCAAAAATGAACAAACCCGAAGTTATCATGAAATGAAAAATCACTTTTCTTTGGCTCGATTCCAATCGAATTAGACTAGCAATTCGCCAAAAATGAACAAACCCGAAGTTATAATGAAATAAAAAAACCACTTTTTATTCGTCGATTCCTATCGAATTACACTAGCAATTTGCTAAAAACGAACAAACTTGAAGTTATCATGAAATTAAAAACCACTTTCATTAGACTAGTAATTCGCCCAAAATAAACAAACCCGAAGTTATCATGAAATTAAAAGCCACTTTCATTAGCTCGATTCCAAGACTAGCAATTCCCCAAAAACGAACAAACCCGAAGGTATCATGAAATCAAAAACCACTATTCATTGGCTCAATTCGAATCATATTAGACTAGCAATTCGCCAAAATGAACAAACCCGAAGTTATCCTGGAATGAAAAATGACTTTTCACTGGCTCGATTCCAATCGAATCAGACCACTAATTCGCCAAAACGAACAGACCAGAAGATGTCATGATATTAAAAGCTCCATTTCATTGGCTCGATCCAATCGATTAGACTAGCAAATCGCTGAAAGCGAACAAACTCGAAGTTTTCATGAAATGAAAAATCCCTTTTCTTTAGCTCGATTCCAATCGAATTAGACTAGCAGTTCGTCAAAAATGAGAAAACCCGAAGTTATTATTGAATGAAAAACCACTTTTCTTTGGCTCGATTCCAATCGAATTAGACTAGCAATTCGCCAAAAATGAACAAATCAAAAGTTATCATGAAATCAAAAGCCACTTTTCATTGGCTCGATTTCAATCGATTTACCCTAGCAATTCACCAAAAATGAACAAACCCGAAATTATCATGAAATGAAAAGCCACTTTTCATTGGCTCGATTCCAATCAAATTGGACTAACAATTCGTCAAAAATGAACAAACCCAAAGTTATCACGAAATGAAAAATCCCTTTTCATTAGCTCGATTCCAATCGAATTAGACTAGCAATTCACCAAAATCGAACAAACCCAAAGTTATCATGAAATCAAAATCCACTTCTCATTGGCTCGATTCCTGTAGATTTAGACTAGCAATATGCTAAAAATGAACAAATTTGAAGTTATCGTGAAATCAAAAACCACTTTTCATTAGCTTGATTCCAATCGAATTAGACGAGCAATTGCCAAAAATGAACGAACCCGAAGTTATCATGAAATGAAAAACCACTTTTCTTTGGCCCGATTCCAATCGATTTAGACTAGCAATTCATCGAAAAAGAACAAACACGAAGTTATCATGAAATGAAAAACCACTTTTCTTTGGCTTGATTCCAATCGAATTAGATAGCAATTCGCCAAAAACAAACAAACCCGAAGTTATCATGAAATCAAAAGCCACTTTCCACTTGCTCGATTCCAATCGATTTAGACTAGCAGTTCACCAAAAATGAACAAACTCGAAGTTATCATGAAATGAAAAACCACTTTTCTTTGGCTCAATTCCAATCAAATTAGACTAGCAATTCGCCAAAAATGAACAAACCCGAAGTTTTCCTGAACTGAAAAACCACTTTTCATTGGCTCGATTCCAATCAAATTAGACTAGCAATTCGCCAAAAATGAACAAACCCGAAATTACCATGAAATCAAAAGCCACTTTTCATTGGCTCGATTCCAATCGAATTGGACAAGCAATTCGCCAAATATGTACAAACCCGAAGTTTTCACGAAATGAAAAACCCCTTTTCATTGGCTCAATTCCAATCGAATTAGACTAGCAGTTCTCCAAAAACGAATAAACCTGAAGCTATCACGAAATGAAAAACCACTTTTCACTGGCTTGATTCCAATCAATTTAGACTAGATATTCGCCAAAAACGAACAAACGAAAAGTCATCATGAACTGAAAAACCACTTTTCTTTTGCTCGATTCCAATCGAATTAGACTAGCAATTCGTCAAAAATGAAAAAAAACCCGAAGTTATCATGAAATGAAAAACCACTTTTCTTTGGCTCGATTCCAATCGAACTAGACTAGCAATTCGCCAAAAAGGAACAAATCCAAAGTTATCATGAAATCAAAAGCCACTTTTCATTGTCTCGATTTCAATCGATTTACACTAGCAGTTCGCCAAAAATGAACAAACATGAAGTTATCATGAAATGAAAAACCACTTTTCTTTGGCCCGATTCCATTCGAATTAGACTAGCAATTCGCAAAAAATGAATAAACCCAAAGTTGTCACGAAATCAAAAGCCACTTTTCATTGGCTCGATTCCAATCGAATTGGAGTAGCAATTCGCCAAAAATGAACAAACCCGAAGTTATCATGAAATCAAAATCCACTTCTCATTGGCTCGATTCCCGTAGATTTAGACTAGCAAATCGTGAAAAATGAACAAATTCGAAGTTATCGTGAAATCAAAAACCACTTTTCATTAGCTTGATTCCAATCGAATTACACGAGCAATTCGCCAAAAATGAACAAACCCAAAGTTATCATGAAATGAAAACAGCTTTTCTTTGGCCCGATTCCAATCGATTTAGACAAGCAATTCGTCGAAAAAGAACAAACCCGAAGTTATCATGAAATGAAAAACCACTTTTCCTTGGCTCGATTCCAATCGAATTAGATAGCAATTTGTCAAAAACAAACAAACCCGAAGCTATCATGAAATGAAAAACCACTTTTCTTTGGCTCGATTCCAGTCGAATTAGATAGCAATTCGCCAAAAACAAACAAACCCAAAGTTGTCATTAAATCAAAAGCCACATTTCACTTGCTCGATTCCAATCGGTTTAGACTAGAAGTTCCCCAAAAACGAACAAACCCGAAGTTATCATGAAATGAAAAACCACTTTTCTTTGGCTCGATTCCAATCGAATTAGACTAGCAATTCGCCAAAAATGAACAAACCCAAAGTTATCATGAAATGAAAAACCACTTTTCTTTGGCTCGATTCCAATCGAATTAGACTAGCAATTCGCCAAAAATGAACAAACCCGAAGTTTTCATGAAATGAAAAACCACTTTCCATTGGCTCGATTCCAATCGAATTAGACTAGCAATTCACCAAAAATGAACAAACCCAAAGTTATCATGAAATCAAAAGCCTCTTTTCATTGGCTCGATTCCAGTCGAATTGGACAAGCAATTCACCAAATACGAACAAACCCAAAGTTTTCACGAAATGAAAAACCCCTTTTCATTGGCTCGATTCCAATCGAATTAAACAAGCAGTTTGCCAAAAACGAACGAACCGAAAGTTATTATGAAATGAAAAACCACTTTTCATTGGCTCGATTCCAATCAATTTAGACTAGCAATTTGCCAAAAACAAACAAATCGAAAGTTATCATGAAATGAAAAACCACTTTTCTTTTGCTCGATTCCAATCGAATTAGACTAGCAATTCGTCAAAAATGAACAAACCCAAAGTTATCATGAAATGAAAAACCAGTTTCCTTTGGCTCGATTCCAATCAAACTAGACTAGCAATTCGCCAAAAAGGAACAAACCCAAAGTTATCATGAAATCAAAAGCCACTTTTCATTGGCTCGATTTCAATCAATTTACACTAGCAATTCGCCAAAAATGAAAAACCCGAAGTTATTAGGAAATGAAAAACCACTTTTCATTGGCTCGATTCCAATCAATTTAGACTAGCAATTTGCCAAAAACAAACAAATCGAAAGTTATCATGAAATGAAAAACCACTTTTCTTTTGCTCAATTCCAATCGAATTAGACTAGCAATTCGCCAAAAATGAACAAACCCAAAGTTATCATGAAATGAAAAACCAGTTTTCTTTGGCTCGATTCCAATCAAACTAGACTAGCAATTCGCCAAAAAGGAACAAACCCAAAGTTATCATGAAATCAAAAGCCACTTTTCATTGGCTCGATTTCAATTAATTTACACTAGCAATTCGCCAAAAACGAAAAACCCGAAGTTATTAGGAAATGATAAACCACTTTTCATTGGCTCGATTCCAATTGATTTAGACTAGCAATTTGCCAAAAAACGAACAAACCCGAAGTTATCATGAAATGAAAAACCACTTTTCTTTGGCTCGATTCCAATCGAATTGGACTAGCAATTCGCCCAAAATGAACAAACCTGAAGTTATCATGAAATTAAAAACCACTTTTCATTAGCTAGATTCCAAGACTAGTAATTTGCCAAAAATGAACAAAACCGAAGTTATCATGAAATCAAAAACCACTTTTCATTGGCTTAATTCCAAACATAATTGACTAGCAATTCGCCAAAACGAACAAACTCGAAGCTATCATGAAATCAAAAGCCACTTTTAGATGGCTCGATTTCAATCTATTTACACTAGCAATTCGCCAAAAATGAACAAACATGAAGTTATCATGAAATGAAAAACCACATTTCATTGGCTCGATTCCAATCGAATTGGAGTAGCAATTCGCCAAAAATGAATAAACCCGAAGTTATCATGAAATAAAAATCCACTTTTCATTCCCTGGATTCCTATCGATTTATCCTAGCAATTCGCCAAAAATGAACAAGGCTGAAGTTATCGTGAAATCAAAAACCACTTTTCATTAGGTCGATTACAATCGAATTAGACGTGCAATTCGCCAAAAATGAACAAACCCGAAGTTATCATGAAATGAAAAATCGCTTTTCTTTGGCCCGATTCCAATCAATTTAGACTAGCAAATCGTCGAAAATGAACAAACCCAAAGTTATCCTGAAATGAAGGGCCACTTTTCTTTGGCTCGATTCCAATCGAATTATTTGCCAAAAACAACCAAACCCGAAGTTATCATGAAATCAAAAGTCACTTTTCATAGGCTCGATTTCAATCGATTTACACTAGCAATTCGCCAAAATTGAAAAACCCCGAAGTTATCATGAAATGAAAAACCACTTTTCTTTGGCTCGATTCCAATCGAATTAGATAGCAATTCGCCAAAAACAAACAAATCCGAAGTTATCATAAAATCAAAAGCCACCTTTCACTTGCTCGATTCCAATCGATTTAGAGTAGCAATTCGCCAAAAACGAACAAATCAGAAGTTATCATGAAATGAAAAACCACTTTTCTTTGGCTCAATTCCAATCGAATTAGACTAACAGTTCGTCAAAACCAAACAAACCCCAAGTTATCATGAAATCAAAAGCCACTTTTCACTTGCTCGATTCCAATCGAATTAGATAGTAATTCGCGAAAAAACAAACAAGCCCGAGATGATCATGAAATCAAAAGCCACTTTTCACTTGCTCGATTCCAATCGATTTAGACCAGCAATTTGCCTAAAACGAACAAACCCGAAGTTATCATGAAATGAAAAACCACTTTTCATTGGCTCGATTCCAATTGATATAGACTAGCAATTCACCAAAAATGAACAAACCCGAAGTTATCATGAAATGAAAAACCTCTTTTCTTTCGCTCGATTCTAATCGAATTAGACTAGCAATTCTTCAAAAATGAAAAAACCCGAAGTTATCATTAAAATCAAAAGCCACTTTTCACTTGCTCGATTTCAATCGATTTACACTAGCAATTCGCCAAAAATAAACAAATTCGAAGTTATCATGAATTGAAAAACCACTTTTCTTTGGCTCGATTCCAAACGAATTAGACTAGCAATTCACCAAAAATGAATAAACCCGAAGTTATCATGAAATCAAAAGCCACTTTTCATTGGCTCAATTCCAATCGAACTGGACTAGCAATTCGCCAAATACGAACAAACTCGAAGTTATCACGAAATGAAAAACCCCGTTTCATTACCTCGATTCTAATCGAATTAGACTAGCAGTTCGCCAAAAATGAACAAATCTGAAGTTATCCCGAAACGAAAAACCACTTTTCTTTGTCTCGATTCCAATCGAATTAGACTAGCAATTCGCCAAAACCAAACAAACACGAAGTTATCATGAAATCAAAAGCCACTTTTCATTGGCTCAATTCCAATCGAATTGGACTAGCAATTCGCCCAAAAGAACAACCCTGAAGTTATCATGAAATGAAAAACCACTTTTTATTGGCTCGATTCCAATTGAATTAGACTAGCAACTCGCCAAAAACGAAAAACCCCGAAGTTATAATGAAATCAAAATCCACTTTTCATTGGCTCGATTCCAATCGATTTAGACTAGCAATTTACCAAAAATGAACAATCTGGAAGTAATCATCAAAATTAAAAACCACTTTTCATTGGCTCGATTCCAATCGAATTAGACAAGCAATTCGCCAAAATGAACAAACCCGAAGTTTTCATGAAATGAAAAGCCACTTTTTATTGGCTCGATCCAATAGAATTAGACTAGCAATTTGCCAAAAATGAATAAACCCGACGTTATCATGAAATGAAAAATCACTTTTCATTGGCTCGATTCCAATCGATTTAGACTAGCAATTCGCCAAAAACGAATAAACCCGACGTCATCATGAAATGAAAAACCTCTTTTCATTGGCTAGATTCCAATCGAATTAGACTGGCAATTCGTCAAAAATGAACAAACCCGAAGTTATCATGAATTGAAAAATCACTTTTCTTTGGCTCGATTCCAATCGAACTAGACTAGCAATTCGCCAAAAATGAACAAACCCAAAGTTTTCATGAAATCAAAAGCCACTTTTCATTGGCTCGATTTCAATTGATTTACACTAGCGATTTGCCAAAAACGAAAAACCCGAAGTTATCACGAAATGATAAACCACTTTTCATTGGCTCGATTCCAATCGAATTAGACTAGCAGTTCGCCAAAAACGAACAAACCTGAAGTTATCATGAAATGAAAAACCACTTTTCTTTCTCTCGATTCCAATCGAATTAGACTAGCAATTCGCTAAAATCGAACAAACATGAAGTTATCATGAAATCAAAAGCCACTTTTCATTGGCTCGATTCCAATCGAATTGGACTAGCAATTCGCCAAAAACGAACAAACCTGAAGTTATCATGAAACGAAAAACCACTGTTTGTTGGCTCGATTCCAATTGAATTAGACTAGCAATTCGCTAAAAACGAAAAAACTCGAAGTTATAATGAAATCAAAATCCACTTCTCATTGGCTCGATTCCAATCGATTTAGACTAGCAATTTGCCAAAAATGAACCAACCGGAAGTTATCATCAAAACGGAAAACCAATTTTCATTGGCTCGATTCCAATCGAATTAGACTAGTAATTCGCCAAAACGAACAAACCCGAAGTTTTCATGAAATGAAAAACCACTTTTCATTGGCTTGATTCTAATCGAATTAGACTAGGAATTCGCCAAAAACAAAAAAACCCGAAGTTATCATGAAATGAAAAATAACTTTTCATTGGCTCGATTCCAATTGATTTAATCTAGCAATTCGCCAAAAACGAATAATCCCGAAGTTATCATGAAATGAAAAACCACTTTTCATTGGCTCGATTCCAATCGAACTAGACTAGCAATTCGCCAAAAACAAACAAACTAGAAGTTTTCATGAAATCAATAGCCACTTTTCATTGGCTCGATTTCAATCGATTTACACTAGCAGTTCACCAAAAACGAACAAACCCGAAGTTATCATAAAATGAAAAACCACTTTTCTTTTGCCGGATTCCATTCGAATTTGACTAGCAATTTCCCAAAAAATGAATAAACCCAAAGTTATCACGAAATCAAAAGCCACTTTTCATTGGCTCGATTCCAATCGAATTGGAGTAGCAATTCGCCAAAAATGAAAAAACCTGAAGTTATCATGATATCAAAATCCACTTCTCATTGACTCGATTCCTGTAGATTTAGACTAGCAAATCGCCAAAACTGAACAATTTTGAAGTTATCGTGAAATCAAAAACCACTTTTCGTTAGCTTGATTCCAATCGAATTACACGATCAATTCGCCAAAAACAAACAAACCCAAAGTTATCATGAAATCAAAAGCAACTTTTCACTTGCTCGATTTCAATCGAATTAGACTAGCAATTCGCCAAAAACGAACAAATGCAAAGTTTTCATGAAATGAAAAACCACTTTTTATTGGCTCGATTCCAATCGAAGTAGACTAGCAATTCGCCAAAAACGAACAAACCTGAAGTTATCATGAAACCAAAAGCATCGTTTCATTGGCTCGATTCCAATATAATTGGAAAAACAATTCACCAAATACGAACAAACCCGAAGTTTTCACGAAATGAAAAACCCCTTTTCATTGACTCGATTCCAATCGAATTAGACAAGAAGTTCGCCAAAAACGAACGAACCCGAAGTTATCATGAAATGAAAAACCACTTTTCATTGGCTCGATTCCAATCAATTTAGACCAGCAATTCATCAAAAACGAACAAATCGAAAGTTGTCATGAAATGAAAAACCACTTTTCTTTTGCTCGTTTCCAATCGAATTAGACTAGCAATTCTTCAAAAATGAACAAACCCGAAGTTATCATGAAATGAAAAACCACTTTTCTTTGGCTCGATTCCAATCGAACTAGACTAGCAATACGCCAAAAAGGAACAAACCCAAAGTTATCATAAAATCAAAAGCCACTTTTCATTGGCTCGATTTCAATCGATTTACACTAGCAATTTGCCAAAAACGAAAAACCCAAAGTTAATAGGAAATGATAGGCCACTTTTCATTGGCTCGATTCCAATTGACTTAGACTAGCAATTTGCCAAAAACGAAGAACCCAAAGTTATCATGAAATGAAAAACTACTTTTCTTTGGCTCGATTCCAATCGAATTAGACTAGCAATTCGCCCAAAACGAACAAACCCGAAGTTATCATGAAATTAAAAACCACTTTTCATTAGCTCGATTCCAAGACGAGCAATTCGCCAAAAACGAACAAACCCGAAGTTATCATGAAATCAAAAGCCACTTTTTATTGGCTCGATTTCAATCGATTTACACTAGCAATTCTCCAAAAACGAACAAACCCGAAATTATCATGAAATGAAAAACCACTTTTCTTTGGCTCGATTCAAATCGAACTGGACTAGCAATTCGCCCAAAACGAACAAACCCGAAGTTATCATGAAATCAAAAGCCACTTTTTATTGGCTCGATTTCAATCGATTTACACTAGCAATTCTCCAAAAACGAACAAACCCGAAATTATCATGAAATGAAAAACCACTTTTCTTTGGCTCGATTCAAATCGAACTGGACTAGCAATTCGCCCAAAACGAACAAACCCGAAGTTATCATGAAATGAAAAACCACTTTTCTTTGGCTCGATTCAAATCGAACTGGACTAGCAATTCGCCCAAAATGAACGAACCCGAAGTTATCATGAAATTAAAAACCACTTTTCATTAGCTCGATTCCAAGACTAGCAATTCGCCAAAATCGAACAAAATCGAAGTTATCATGAAATCAAAAACCACATTTCATTGGCTTAATTCCAAACATAATTGACTAGTAATTCTCAAAATCGAACAAACTCGAAGCTATCATGAAATCATAAGCCACTTTTCGATGGCTCGATTTCAATCGATTTACACTAGCAATTCGCCAAAAACGAACAAACCTGAAGTTATCATGAAATAAAAAACCTCTTTTCATTGGCTCGATTCCAATCGAATTGGCATAGCAATTTGTCAAAAATGAACAAACCCAAAGTTATCATGAAATCAAAATTCACTTTTCATTCCCTCGATACCTATCAATTTATATTAGCAATTCGCCAAAAATGAACAAATCTGAAGTTATCGTGAAATCAAAAACCACTTTTCATTAGGTCGATTCTAATCGAATTAGACGAGCAATTCGCCAAAAATGAACAAACCTAAAGTTATCATGAAATGAAAAATCGCTTTTCTTTGGCCCAATTCCAATCAATTTAGACTAGCAATTCGTCGAAAACGAACAAACCTGAAGTTATCTTGAAATGAAACACCACTTTTCTTTGGCTCGATTCCAATCGAATTAGATAGCAATTTGCCAAAAACAACCAAGCCCGAAGTTATCATGAAATCAAAAGCCACTTTTCATTGGCTCGATTTCAATCGATTTACACTAGCAATTCGCCAAAATCGAAAAAACCCGAAGTTATCATGAAATGAAAAACCACTTTTCTTTGGCTCGATTCCAATCGAATTAGACTAGTAATTCGCCAAAAATGAACAAACCCAGAGTTATCATGAAATCAAAAGCCACTTTTCATTTGCTCGATTTCAATCGATTTACAATAGTAATTCTCCGAAAATGAAAAACCCGAAGTAATCAGGGAATGATAAACCACTTTTCATTGGCTCGATTCCAATTGATTTCAACTAGCAATTCGCCAAAAACGAACAAACCCGAAGTTATCATGAAATGAAAAACCACTTTTGTTTGGCTCGATTCAAATCGAATTAGTTAGCAATTCGCCAAAAACAAACAAACCCAAAGTTATCATGAAATCAAAAGCCACCTTTCACTTGCTCGATTCCAATCGATTTAGACTAGCAATTCGCCAAAAACAAACAAACCTGAAGTTATCATGAAATGAAAAACCACTTTTCTTTGGCTCGATTCTGATCGAATTAGACTAGCAGTTCGCCAAAAACAAACAAATCCAAAGTTATCATGAAATCGAAAGCCACTTTTCACTTGCGCGATTCCAATCGAATTAGATAGCAATTCACGAAAAAACAAACAAACCCGAAGTGATAATGAAATCAAAAGCCACTTTTCACTTGCTCGATTCCAATCGATTTAGACCAGCAATTCGCCTAAAACGAACAAACCCGAAGTTATCATGAAATGAAAAATCACTTTTCATTGGATCGATTCCAATTGATTTAGACTAGCAATTTACCAAAAATGAACAAACCCGAAGTTCTCATGAAATGAAAAACCACTTTTCTTTCGCTCGATTCTAATCGAGTTAGACTAGCAATTCTTCAAAAATGACCAAACCCGAAGTTATCATTAAAATCAAAAGCCACTTTTCAGTGGCTCGATTTCAATTGATTTACACTAGCAATTCGCCAAAAATGAACAAACTCGAAGTTATCATGAAATGAAAAACCACTTTTCTTTGGCTCGATTCCAAACGAATTAGACTAGCAATTCGCCAAAAATGAAGAAACCCGAAGTTATCATTAAATCAAAAGCCACTTTTCAATAGGTCGATTCCAATCGAATTGGACTAGCAATTCGCCAAATACAAACAAACTCAAAGTTATCACGAAATGAAAAACCTCATTTCATTGCCTTGATTCCAATCGAATTAGATTAGCAGTTCGCCAAAAACGAACAAACCTGAAGTTATCCCGAAATGAAAAACCACTTTTCCTTGTCTCGATTCCAATCGAATTAGACTAGCAATTCGCCAAAACCAAACAAACACCAACTTATCATGAAATCAAAATGCACTTTTCATTGGCTCGATTCCAATCGAATTGGACTAGCAATTCGCCAAAAAGAACAACCCTGAAGTTATCATGAAACGAAAAACTACTTTTTATTGGCTCGATTCCAATTGAATTAGACTAGCAATTCGCCAAAAACGGAAAAACCCAGAGTTATCATTAAATCAAAATCCACTTTTCATTGGCTCGATTCCAATTGATTTAGACTAGCAATTTGCCAAAAATGAACAATCCGGAAGTAATCATCAAAATGAAAAACCACTTTTCATTGGCTCGATTCCATTCGAATTAGACTAGCAATTCGCCAAAATGAACAAACACGAAGTTTTCAGGAAATGAAAAGCCACTTTTCATTGGCTCGATCCAATAGAATTAGACTAGCAATTCGCCAAAAAGAACAAACCCGAAGTTATCATGAAATGAAAAGTCACTTTTCATTGGCTCAATTCCAAACGATTTAGACTAGCAATTCGCCAGAAACGAATAAACCCGAAGTTATCATAAAATGAAAAACCTCTTTTCATTGGCTCGATTCCATTCGAATTAGACTAGCAATTTGTCAAAAATGAACAAACCCGAAGTTATCATGAAATGAAAAACCACTTTTCATTGGCTTGATTCCAATCGAATTAGACTACGAATTCGCCAAAAACGAAAAAACCCGAAGTTATCATGAAATGAAAAACCACTTTTCGTTGGCTCGATTCCAATCGATTTAATCTAGCAATTCGCCAAAAATGAATAATCCTGAAGTTATCATGAAATGCAAAACCACTTTTCATTGGCTCGATTCCAATTGATTTAGACTAGCAATTTGCCAAAAATGAACCAACCCGAAGTTATCATGAATTGAAAAACCACTTTTCTTTGGCTCGATTCCAATCGAATTAGATAGCAATTCGCCAAAAACAAACAAACCCAAAGTTATTATGAAATCAAAAGCCACCTTTCACTTGCTTGATTCCAATCAATTTAGACAAGCAATTCGTCAAAAATGAATAAACCTGAAGTTATCATGAAATGATAAACCACTTTTCATTGGCTTGATTCTAATTGATTTAGACTAGCAATTCGCCAAAAACGAACAAACCTGAGGTTATCATGAAATCAAAAGCCACTTTCATTGGCTCGATTCCAATCGAATTGGACAAGCAATTCGCCAAATACGGACAAACCCAAAGTTTTCACGAAATGAAAAATCCCTTTTCATTGGTTCGATTCTAATCGAATTAGACTAGCAGTTCATCAAAAACGAACAAACCTGAAATTATCATGAAATGAAAAACCTCTTGTCATTGGCTCGATTCCAATCAATTTAGACTAGCAATTCGCCAAAAGCAAACAAATCGGAAGTTATCATGAAATGAAAAACCACTTTTCTTTTGCTCGTTTCCAATCGAATTAGACTAGCAATTCGTCAAAAATGAACAAACCCGAAGTTATCATAAAATGAAAAACCACTTTTCTTTGGCTCGATTCCAATCGAACTAGACTAGCAATACGCCAAAAAGGAACAAACCCAAAGTTATCATGAAATCAAAACCCACTTTTCATTGGCTCGATTTCAATCGATTTACACTAGCAATTTGCCAAAAACGAAGAACCCGAAGTTATTAGGAAATGATAAACCACTTTTCATTGGCTCGATTCCAATTGATTTAGACTAGCAATTCGCCAAAAATGAAGAACCCAAAGTTATCATGAAATGAAAAACCACTTTTCTTTGGCTCGATTCCAATCGAATTAGACTAGCAATTCGCCCAAAACGAACAAACCCGAAGTTATCATGAAATTAAAAACCACTTTTCATTAGCTCGATTCTAAGATGAGCAATTCGCCAAAAACGAACAAACCCGAAGTTATCATGAAATCAAAAACCACTTTTCATTGGCTCGATTTCAATCGATTTACACTAGCAATTCTCCAAAAACGAACAAACCCGAAATTATCATGAAATGAAAAACCACTTTTCTTTTGCTCGATTCCAATCGAATTAGACTAGCAATTCGCCAAAGACGAAAAAACACCAAAGTTAACATGAAATCAAAAGCCACTTTTCATTTGCTCGATTTCAATCGATTTACACTAGCAATTCGCCAAAAATGAAAAACCTGAAGTTATCAGGAAATGATAAACCACTTTTCATTGGCTCGATTCCAATTGATTTAGACTGGCAATTCGCCAAAAATGAACAAACCCGAAGTTATCATGAAATGAAAAACCACTTTTCTTTGGCTCGATTCAAATCGAACTGGACTAGCAATTCGTCCAAAACGAACGAACCCAAAGTTATCATTAAAAATTAAAAACCACTTTTCATTAGCTCGATTCCAAGACTAGCAATTCGCCAAAATCGAACAAAATCGAAGTTATCATGAAATCAAAAACCACATTTCATTGGCTTAATTCCAAACATAATTGACTAGTAATTCTCAAAAACGAACAAACTCGAAGCTATCATGAAATCATAAGCCACTTTTCGATGGCTCGATTTCAATCGATTTACACTAGCAATTCGCCAAAAAAGAACAAACCTGAAGTTATCATGAAATCGAAAGCCACTTTTCACTTGCGCGATTCCAATCGAATTAGATAGCAATTCACGAAAAAAAAACCCGAAGTGATCATGAAATCAAAAGCCACTTTTCACTTGCTCGATTCCAATCGATTTAGACCAGCAATTTGCCTAAAACGAACAAACCCGAAGTTATCATGAAATGAAAAACCACTTTTCATTGGCTTGATTCCAATTGATTTAGACTAGCAATTTACCAAAAATGAACAAACCCGAAGTTATCATGAAATGAAAAACCACTTTTCTTTCGCTCGATTCTAATCGAATTAGACTAGCAATTCTTCAAAAATTACCAAACCCGAAGTTATCATTAAAATCAAAAGCCACTTTTCACTGGATCGATTTCAATCGATTTACACTAGCAATTTGCCAAAAATGAACAAACTCGAAGTTATCATGAAATGAAAAACCACTTTTCTTTGGCTCGATTCCAAACGAATTAGACTAGCAATTCGCCAAAAATGAAGAAACCCGAAGTTATCATTAAATCAAAAGCCACTTTTCAATAGCTTGATTCCAATCGAATTGGATTAGCAATTCGCCAAATACGAACAAACTCGAAGTTATCACGAAATGAAAAACCTCATTTCATTGCCTCGATTCCAATCGAATTAGACTAGCAGTTCGCCAAAAACGAACAAACCTGAAGTTATCCCGAAATGAAAAACCACTTTTCCTTGTCTCGATTCCAATCGAATTAGACTAGCAATTCGCCAAAACCAAACAAACAACAAGTTATCATGAAATCAAAATCAACTTTTCATTGGCTTGATTCCAATCGAATTGGACTAGCAATTCGCCAAAAAGAACAACCCTGAAGCTATCATGAAACGAAAAACCACTTTTTATTGGCTCGATTCCAATTGAATTAGACTAGCAATTCGCCAAAAATGAAAAAACCCGAAGTTATGATGAAATCAAAATCCACTTTTCATTGGCTCGATTCCAATCGATTTAGACTAGCAATTTGCCAAAAATGAACAATCCGGAAGTAATCATCAAAATGAAAAACCACTTTTCATTGGCTCGATTCCATTCGAATTAGACTAGCAATTCGCCAAAATGAACAAACCCGAAGTTTTCAGGAAATGAAAAGCCACTTTTCATTGGCTCGATCCAATAGAATTAGAGCAGCAATTCGCCAAAAACGAACAAACCCGAAGTTATAATGAAATGAAAAGTCACTTTTCATTGGCTCAATTCCAAATGATTTAGACTAGCAATTCGCCAGAAACGAATAAACCCGAAGTTATCATGAAATGAAAAACCTCTTTTCATTGGCTCGATTCCATTCGAATTAGACTAGCAATTCGTCAAAAACGAACAAACGCGAAGTTATCATGAAACGAAAAACCGCTTTTCATTGGCTTGATTCCAATCGAATTAGACTATGAATTCGCCAAAAACGAAAAAACTCGAAGTTATCATGAAATGAAAAACCACTTTTCGTTGGCTCGATTCCAATCGATTTAATCTAGCAATTCGCCAAAAACGAATAATCCAGAAGTTATCATGAAATGCAAAACCACTTTTCATTGGCTCGATTCCAATTGATTTAGACTAGCAATTTGCCAAAAATGAACAAACCCGAAGTTATCATGAATTGAAAAACCACTTTTCTTTGGCTCGATTCCAATCGAATTAGATAGCAATTCGCCAAAAACAAACAAACCCAAAGTTATTATGAAATCAAAAGCCACCTTTCACTTGCTCGATTCCAGTCAATTTAGACAAGCAATTCGCCAAAAATGAATAAACCTAAAGTTATCATGAAATGATAAACCACTTTTCATTGGCTCGATTCTAATTGATTTAGACTAGCAATTCGCCAAAAACGAACAAACCTGAGGTTATCATGAAATCAAAAGCCACTTTCATTGGCTCGATTCCAATTGAATTGGACAAGCAATTCGCCAAATACGGACAAACCCGAAGTTTTCACGAAATGAAAAATCCGTTTTCATTGGTTCGATTCCAATCGAATTAGACTAGCAGTTCATCAAAAACGAACAAACCTGAAGTTATCATGAAATGAAAAACCTCTTGTCATTGGCTCAATTCCAATCAATTTAGACTAGCAATTCGCCAAAAGCAAACAAATCGGAAGTTATCATGAAATGAAAAACCACTTTTCTTTTGCTCTATTCCAATCGAATTAGACTAGCAATTCGTAAAAAATGAACAAACCCGAAGTTATCATGAGATGAAAAACAACTTTTCTTTGGATCGATTGCAATCGAGCTAGACTAACAATTCGCCAAAAAGGAACAAAACCAAAGTTATCATGAAATCAAAAGCCACTTTTCATTGGCCCGATTTCAATCGATTTACACTAGCAATTCGCCAAAAATGAAAAACCCGAAGTTATCACGAAATGATAAACCACTTTTCGTTGGCTCGATTCCAATCAATTTAGACTAGCAATTCACCAAAAACGAACAAATCGAAAGTTATAATGAAATGAAAAACCACTTTTCTTTTGCTCGTTTCCAATCGAATTAGACTAGCAATTCGTCAAAAATGAACAAACCCGAAGTTATCATGAAATGAAAAACCTCTTGTCATTGGCTCGATTCCAATCGAATTAGACTAGCAATTCGTTAAAAATGAACAAACCCGAAGTTATCATGAAATGAAAAACCTCTTGTCATTGGCTCGATTCCAATCGAATTAGACTAGCAATTCGTTAAAAATGAACAAACCCGAAGTTATCATGAAATGAAAAACCTCTTGTCATTGGCTCGATTCCAATCGAATTAGACTAGCAATTCGTTAAAAATGAACAAACCCGAAGTTATCATGAAATGAAAAACCTCTTGTCATTGGCTCGATTCCAATCGAATTAGACTAGCAATTCGTTAAAAATGAACAAACCCGAAGTTATCATGAAATGAAAAACCTCTTGTCATTGGCTCGATTCCAATCGAATTAGACTAGCAATTCGTTAAAAATGAACAAACCCGAAGTTATCATGAAATGAAAAACCTCTTGTCATTGGCTCGATTCCAATCGAATTAGACTAGCAATTCGTTAAAAATGAACAAACCCGAAGTTATCATGAAATGAAAAACCTCTTGTCATTGGCTCGATTCCAATCGAATTAGACTAGCAATTCGTTAAAAATGAACAAACCCGAAGTTATCATGAAATGAAAAACCTCTTGTCATTGGCTCGATTCCAATCGAATTAGACTAGCAATTCGTTAAAAATGAACAAACCCGAAGTTATCATGAAATGAAAAACCTCTTGTCATTGGCTCGATTCCAATCGAATTAGACTAGCAATTCGTTAAAAATGAACAAACCCGAAGTTATCATGAAATGAAAAACCTCTTGTCATTGGCTCGATTCCAATCGAATTAGACTAGCAATTCGTTAAAAATGAACAAACCCGAAGTTATCATGAAATGAAAAACCTCTTGTCATTGGCTCGATTCCAATCGAATTAGACTAGCAATTCGTTAAAAATGAACAAACCCGAAGTTATCATGAAATGAAAAACCTCTTGTCATTGGCTCGATTCCAATCGAATTAGACTAGCAATTCGTTAAAAATGAACAAACCCGAAGTTATCATGAAATGAAAAACCTCTTGTCATTGGCTCGATTCCAATCGAATTAGACTAGCAATTCGTTAAAAATGAACAAACCCGAAGTTATCATGAAATGAAAAACCTCTTGTCATTGGCTCGATTCCAATCGAATTAGACTAGCAATTCGTTAAAAATGAACAAACCCGAAGTTATCATGAAATGAAAAACCTCTTGTCATTGGCTCGATTCCAATCGAATTAGACTAGCAATTCGTTAAAAATGAACAAACCCGAAGTTATCATGAAATGAAAAACCTCTTGTCATTGGCTCGATTCCAATCGAATTAGACTAGCAATTCGTTAAAAATGAACAAACCCGAAGTTATCATGAAATGAAAAACCTCTTGTCATTGGCTCGATTCCAATCGAATTAGACTAGCAATTCGTTAAAAATGAACAAACCCGAAGTTATCATGAAATGAAAAACCTCTTGTCATTGGCTCGATTCCAATCGAATTAGACTAGCAATTCGTTAAAAATGAACAAACCCGAAGTTATCATGAAATGAAAAACCTCTTGTCATTGGCTCGATTCCAATCGAATTAGACTAGCAATTCGTTAAAAATGAACAAACCCGAAGTTATCATGAAATGAAAAACCTCTTGTCATTGGCTCGATTCCAATCGAATTAGACTAGCAATTCGTTAAAAATGAACAAACCCGAAGTTATCATGAAATGAAAAACCTCTTGTCATTGGCTCGATTCCAATCGAATTAGACTAGCAATTCGTTAAAAATGAACAAACCCGAAGTTATCATGAAATGAAAAACCTCTTGTCATTGGCTCGATTCCAATCGAATTAGACTAGCAATTCGTTAAAAATGAACAAACCCGAAGTTATCATGAAATGAAAAACCTCTTGTCATTGGCTCGATTCCAATCGAATTAGACTAGCAATTCGTTAAAAATGAACAAACCCGAAGTTATCATGAAATTAAAAATCACGTTTCATTAGCTCGATTCCAATCGATTTAGACTAGCAATTCGCCAAAAATGAAAAACCCGAAGTTATCACGAAATGATAAACCACTTTTCATTGGCTCGATTGCAATTGATTTAGACTAGCAATTCGCCAAAAACGAAGAACCCAAAGTTATCATGAAATGAAAAACCACTTTTTTTTGCTCGATTCCAATCGAATTAGACTAGCAATTCGCCCAAAACGAACAAGCCCGAAGTTATCATGAAATTAAAAATCACGTTTCATTAGCTCGATTCCAAGACGAGCAATTTGCCAAAAACGAACAAACCCGAAGTTATCATGAAATCAAAAACCACTTTTTATTGGCTCGATTTCAATCGATTTACACTAGCAATTCTCCAAAAACGAACAAACTCGAAACTATCATGAAATGAAAAACCACTTTTCTTTTGCTCGATTCCAATCGAATTAGACTAGCAATTCGCCAAAGACGAACAAACACCAAAGTTAACATGAAATCAAAAGCCACTTTTCGTTTGCTCGATTTCAATCGATTTACACTAGCAATTCACCAAAAATGAAAAACCTGAAGTTATCAGGAAATGATAAACCACTTTTCATTGGCTCGATTCCAATTGATTTAGACTGGCAATTCGCCAAAAATGAACAAACCCGAAGTTATCATGAAATGAAAAACCACTTTTCTTTGGCTCGATTCAAATCGAACTGGACTAGCAATTCGCCCAAAACAAACGAACCCAAAGTTATCATTAAATTAAAAACCACTTTTCATTAGCTCGATTCCAAGACTAGCAATTCGCCAAAATCGAACAAAATCGAAGTTATCATCAAAAACCACATTTCATTGGCTTAATTCCAAACATAATTGACTAGTAATTCTCAAAAAGGAACAAACTCGAAGCTATCATGAAATCATAAGCCACTTTTCGATGGCTCGATTTCAATCGATTTACACTAGCAATTCGCCAAAAAAGAACAAACCTGAAGTTATCATGAAATCGAAAGCCACTTTTCACTTGCGCGATTCCAATCGAATTAGATAGCAATTCACGAAAAAAAAACCCGAAGTGATCATGAAATCAAAAGCCACTTTTCACTTGCTCGATTCCAATCGATTTAGACCAGCAATTTGCCTAAAACGAACAAACCCGAAGTTATCATGAAATGAAAAACCACTTTTCATTGGCTTGATTCCAATTGATTTAGACTAGCAATTTACCAAAAATGAACAAACCCGAAGTTATCATGAAATGAAAAACCACTTTTCTTTCGCTCGATTCTAATCGAATTAGACTAGCAATTCTTCAAAAATGACCAAACCCGAAGTTATCATTAAAATCAAAAGCCACTTTTCACTGTCTCGATTTCAATCGATTTACACTAGCAATTCGCCAAAAATGAACAAACTCGAAGTTATCATGAAATGAAAAACCACTTTTCTTTGGCTCGATTCCAAACGAATTAGACTAGCAATTCGCCAAAAATGAAGAAACCCGAAGTTATCATTAAACCAAAAGCCACTTTTCAATAGCTCGATTCCAATCGAATTGGACTAGCAATTCGCCAAATACGAACAAACTCGAAGTTATCACGAAATGAAAAATCTCATTTCATTGCCTCGATTCCAATCGAATTAGACTAGCAGTTCCCCAAAAATGAACAAACCTGAAGTTATCCCGAAATGAAAAACCACTTTTCCTTGTCTCGATTCCAATCGAATTAGACTAGCAATTCGCCAAAACCAAACAAACACCAAGTTATCATGAAATCAAAATCAACTTTTCATTGGCTTGATTCCAATCGAATTGGACTAGCAATTCGCCAAAAAGAACAACCCTGAAGTTATCATGCAACGAAAAACCACTTTTTATTGGCTCGATTCCAATTGAATTAGACTAGCAATTCGCCAAAAACGGAAAAACCCGAAGTTACGATGAAATCAAAATCCACTTTTCATTGGCTCGATTCCAATCGATTTAGACTAGCAATTTGCCAAAAATGAACAATCCGGAAGTAATCATCAAAATGAAAAACCACTTTTCATTGGCTCGATTCCATTCGAATTAGACTAGCAATTCGCCAAAATGAACAAACACGAAGTTTTCAGGAAATGAAAAGCCACTTTTCATTGGCTCGATCCAATAGAATTAGACTAGCAATTCGCCAAAAAGAACAAACCCGAAGTTATCATGAAATGAAAAGTCACTTTTCATTGGCTCAATTCCAAACGATTTAGACTAGAAATTCGCCAGAAACGAATAAACCCGAAGTTATCATGAAATGAAAAACCTCTTTTCATTGGCTCGATTCCATTTGAATTAGACTAGCAATTCGTTAAAAATGAACAAACCCGAAGTTATGATGAAATGAAAAACCGCTTTTCATTGGCTTGATTCCAATCGAATTAGACTACGAATTCGCCAAAAATGAAAAAACCCGAAGTTATCATGAAATGAAAAACCACTTTTCGTTGGCTCGATTCCAATCGATTTAATCTAGCAATTCGCCAAAAACGAATAATCCTGAAGTTATCATGAAATGCAAAACCACTTTTCATTGGCTCGATTCCAATTGATTTAGACTAGCAATTTGCCAAAAATGAACAAACCCGAAGTTATCATGAATTGAAAAACCACTTTTCTTTGGCTCGATTCCAATCGAATTAGATAGCAATTCGCCAAAAGCAAACAAACCCAAAGTTATTATGAAATCAAAAGCCACCTTTCACTTGCTCGATTCCAATCAATTTAGACAAGCAATTCGCCAAAAATGAATAAACCTAAAGTTATCATGAAATGATAAACCACTTTTCATTGGCTCGATTCTAATTGATTTAGACTAGCAATTCGCCAAAAACGAACAAACCTGAGGTTATCATGAAATCAAAAGCCACTTTCATTGGCTCGATTCCAATTGAATTGGACAAGCAATTCGCCAAATACGGACAAACCCAAAGTTTTCACGAAATAAAAAATCCCTTTTCATTGGTTCGATTCCAATCGAATTAGACTAGCAGTTCATCAAAAACGAACAAACTTGAAGTTATCATGAAATGAAAAACCTCTTGTCATTGGCTCGATTCCAATCAATTTAGACTAGCAATTCGCCAAAAACGAACAAACCCGAAGTTATCATGAAATGAAAAACCACTTTTCGTTGGCTCGATTCCAATCGAATTAGACTAGCAATTTGTCAAAGATGAACAAACCCGAAGTTATCATGAAATGAAAAACCACTTTTCGTTGGCTCGATTCCAATCGAATTAGACTAGCAATTTGTCAAAGATGAACAAACCCGAAGTTATCATGAAATGAAAAACCACTTTTCGTTGGCTCGATTCCAATCGAATTAGACTAGCAATTTGTCAAAGATGAACAAACCCGAAGTTATCATGAAATGAAAAACCACTTTTCGTTGGCTCGATTCCAATCGAATTAGACTAGCAATTTGTCAAAGATGAACAAACCCGAAGTTATCATGAAATGAAAAACCACTTTTCGTTGGCTCGATTCCAATCGAATTAGACTAGCAATTTGTCAAAGATGAACAAACCCGAAGTTATCATGAAATGAAAAACCACTTTTCGTTGGCTCGATTCCAATCGAATTAGACTAGCAATTTGTCAAAGATGAACAAACCCGAAGTTATCATGAAATGAAAAACCTCTTGTCATTGGCTCGATTCCAATCAATTTAGACTAGCAATTCGCCAAAAGCAAACAAATCGGAAGTTAACATGAAATGAAAAATCACTTTTCTTTTGCTCTATTCCAATCGAATTAGACTAGCAATTCGTAAAAAATGAACAAACCCGAAGTTATCATGAGATCAAAATCCACTTTTCATTCGCTCAATTCCTATCGATTTATACTGGCAATTTGCCAAAAACTGAGCAAATCGGAAGTTATCGTGAAATCAAAAACCACTTTTCATTAGGTTGATTCCAATCGAATTAGACGAGCAATTCGCCAAAAATGAACAAACCCGAAGTTATCAAGAAATGAAAAATCGCTTTTCTTTGGCACGATTCCAATCAATTTATACTAGCAATTCGTCGAAAACGAACAAACCCGAAGTTATCCTGAAATGATAGACCACTTTTCTTTAGCTCGATTCCAATCGAATTAGATAGCAATTCGCTAAAAGAAAACAAACCTGAATTTATCATGAAATCAAAAGCCACCATTCACTTGCTCGATTCCAATCGATTTAGTCTAGCAATTCGCCAAAAATAAACAAACCCGAAGTTATCATGAAATGAAAAACAACTTTTCTTTTGCTCGATTCCAAACGAATTAGACTAGCATATTCGTCAAAAACGAATAAACCCGAAGTTATCATGAAATCAAAAGCTACTTTTCATTGGCTCGATTCCAATCGAATTGGACTAGCAATTTCCCAAATACGAACAAACTCGAAGTTATCACGAAATGAAAAACCCCTTTTCATTGTCTCGATTCCAATAGAATTAGACTAGCAATTCGCCAAAATCGAACAAACATGAAGTTATCATGAAATCAAAAGCCACTTTTCATTGGCTCGATTCCAATTGAATTGGACTAGCATTTCGCCAAAAACGAACAACCCCGAAGTTATAATGAAATCAAAAACCACTTTTCATTTACTCGATTCCAATCGAATTAGACTAGCAATTCGCCAAAATCGAACAAACATGAAGTTATCATGAAATCAAAAGCCACTTTTCATTGGCTCGATTCCAATTGAATTGGACTAGCATTTCGCCAAAAACGAACAACCCTGAAGTTATCGTGAAATGAAAAATCACTTTTCTTTTACTCGATTCCAATCGAATTAGACTAGAAATTCGTCAAAAATGAACAAACCCGAAGTTATCATGAAATGAAAAACCACTTTTCTTTGGCTCGATTCCAATCGAACTAGACTAGCAATACGCCAAAAAGGAACAAACCCAAAGTTATCATGAAATCAAAATCCACTTTTCATTAGCTCGATTTCAATCGATTTACACTAGCAATTCGACAAAAAAGAAAAACCCGAAGTTCTTAGGAAATGATAAACCACTTTTCATTGGCTCGATTCCAATTGATTTAGACTAGCAATTCGCCAAAAACGAACAAACCCAAAGTTATCATGAAATGAAAAACCACTTTTCTTTGGCTCGATTCCAATCCAATTAGACTAGCAATTCGCTAAAAACAAACAAACCTAAAGTTATCATGAAATCAATATCCACTTTTCATTGGATCGATTTCAATCGATTTACACTAGCAATTCACCAAAAACGAACAAACCCGAAGTTATCATGAATTGAAAAGCCACTTCTCATTGGCTCGATTCCAATAGAATTGGACTAGCAATTTGCCAAAAACGAACAAACCCAAAATTATCACGAAATGAAAAACCACTTTTCATTGGCTCGATTCCAATCGATTTAGACTAGCAATTTGCCAAAAATGAACAAACCTGAAGTTATCATGAAATGAAAAGCCACTTTTCATTGGCTCGATTCCAATAGTATTGGACTAGCAATTCGCCAAAAATGAACAAACTCAAAGTTATCACGAAATGAAAATCCACTTTTCATTGGCTCGATTCCAATCGATTTAGACTAGCAATTTGCCAAAAACAAACAAACCCAAAGTTATCATGAAATCAGAAGCCACTTTTCATTGGCTTGATTACAATCGATTTACCCTAACAATTCGCCAAAAACGAAAATACCAAAGTTATCACGGAACGATAAACCACTTTTCATTGGCTCGATTCCAATCGAATTAGACTAGCAGTTCGGCAAAAACGAACAAACCTGAAGTTATCAAGAAATGAAAAACCACTTTTCTATGTCTTGATTCCAATCGAATTAGACTAGCAATTCGCCAAAACCAAACAAACAAGAAGTTATCTTGAAATCAAAAGCCACTATTCATTGGCTCGACTCCAATCGAATTGGACTAGCAATTCGCCAAAAACGAACAAACCTGAAGTTATCATGAAACGAAAAACCTCTTTTTATTGGCTCGATTCCAATTGAATTAGACTAGCAATCCGTCAAAAATGAAAAAACCCGAAGTTATAATGAAATCAAAATCCACTTTTCATTGGCTCGATTCCAATCGATTTTGACTAGCAATTTGCCAAAAATGAACAAACAGGAAGTTATCATCAAAATGAAAAACCACTTTTCATTAGCTCGATTCCAATCAAATTAGACTAGAAATTCGCTAAAACGAACAAACCCGAAGTTTTCATGAAATGAAAAACCACTTTTCATTGGCTTGATTCCAATCGAATTAGACTAGGAATTCGCCAAAAATGAAAAAATCCAAAGTTATCATGAAATGAAAAGCCACTTTTCGTTGGCTCGATTCCAATCGATTTAGTCTAGCAATTTGCCAAAAACAAACAAACCCGAACTTATCATGAAATGAAAAGCCACTGTTCATTGGCTCGATTCCAATAGAATTGGACTTGCAATTCGCCAAAAATGAAAAAACTCAAAGTTATCACGAAATGAAAAACCACTTTTCAGTGGCTCGATTCCAATCGATTTAGACTAGCAATTTGCCAAAAACGAACAAACCCGAAGTTATCATGAAATCAAAAGCCACATTTTGTTGGCTCGATTGCAATCGATTTACACTAGCAATTCGCCAAAAATGAAAAACTTGAAGTTATCACGAAATGATAAACCACTTTTCGTTGGCTCGATTCCAATCGAATTAGACTAGCAGTTCGGCAAAAATGAACAAACCTAAAGTTATCACGAAATGAAAAACCACTTTTCTATGTCTCGATTCCAATCGAATTAGACTAGCAATTCGCCAAAACCAAACAAACACGAAGTTATCATGAAATCAAAAGCCACTTTTCATTGGCTCGACTCCAATCGAATTGGACTAGCAGTTCGCCAAAAACGAACAAACCTGAAGTTATCATGAAACGAAAAACCACTTTTTATTGGCTCGATTCCAATTAAATTAGACTAACAATTCGCCAAAAATGAAAAAACCCGAAGTTATAATAAAATCAAATCCACTTTTCATTGGCTCGATTCCAATCGATTTAGACTAGCAATTTGCCAAAAATGAACAAACCGGAAGTTATCATCCAAATGAAAATCCACTTTTCATTAGCTCGATTCCAATCAAATTAGACTAGAAATTTGCCAAAATGAACAGACCCGAAGTTTTCATGAAATGAAAAACCACTTTTCATTGGCTTGATTCCAATCGAATTAGACTAGGAATCTGCCAAAAATGAAAAAATCCAAAGTTATCATGAAATGAAAAATCACTTTTCGTTGGCTCGATTCCAATCGATTTAGACTAGCAATTTGCCAAAAACGAATAAACCTGAAGTTATCATGAAATGAAAAACCACTTTTCATTGGCTCGATTCCAATCGATTTAGACTAGTAATTTGCCAAAAATGAACATACCCGAAGTTATCATGAATTGAAAAACTACTTTTCTTTGGCTCGATTTCAATCGAATTAGATAGCAATTCGCCAAAAACAAACAAGCCCAAAGTTATCATGAAATCAAAAGCCACCTTTCACTTGCTCGATCCCAATCGATTTAGACTTGCAATTCGCCAAAAACGAACAAACCCGAAGTTGTCATGAAATGATAAACCACGTTTCATTGGCTTGATTCCAATTGATTTAGACTAGCAATTTGCCAAAAATGAACAAACTCGAAATTATCATGAAATCAAAAGCCACTTTTCACTGGCTCGATTCCAATCGAATTGGACTAGCAATTCGCCAAATACGAACAAACTCGAAGTTATCACAAAATGAAAAACTCTTTTTCATTGGCTCGATTCCAATCGAATTAGACTAGCAGTTCGCCAAAAATAAACAAACCCGAAGTTATCATGAAATGAAAAACCACTTTTCATTGGCTCGATTCCAATCGATTTAGACTAGCAATTCGCCAAAAACAAATAAACCCGAAGTTATCATGAAATGAGAAACCACTTTTCTTTGGCTCGATTCCGAACGAATTGGACTAGCAATTCGTCAAAAATGAACAAATCCGAAGTAATCATGAATTGAAAAACCACTCTTCTTTGGCTCAATTCCAATCGAGCTAGACTAGCAATTTGCCAAAAAGCCTCTTTTCATTAGCTCGATTTCAATCAATTTACACTAGCAATTCGCCAAAAATGAAAAATTCGAAGTTATCAGGAAATGACAAACCACTTTTCATTGGCTCGATTCCAATTGATTTAGACTAGCAATTCGCCAAAAATGAACAAACCCGAAGTTATCATGAAATGAAAAACCACTTTTCTTTGGCTCGATTGCAATCGAATTAGACTAGGAATTCGCCCAAAACGAACAAACACGAAGTTATCATGAAATGAAAAACCACTTTTAATTAGCTCGATTCCAAGACTAGCAATTCGTCCAAAACGAACAAACCCAAAGTTATCATGAAATCAAAAACCACTTTTCATTGGCTCAATTCCAAACGTAATAGACTAGCAATCTGCCAAAACGAACATACCCGAAGCAATCATGAAATCAAAAGCCACTTTTCGTTGGCTCGATTCAATCAATTTACACTAGCAATTCACCAAAAATGAACAAACCCGAAGTTATCATGAAATGAAAAACCACTTTTCATTGGCTCGATTCCAATCAATTTAGATTAGCATTTCGCCAAAAACGAACAAACCCGAAGTTATCATAAAATGAAAAACCACTCTTCTTTGGCTCGATTCCAATCAAATTAGACTAGCAATTCGTCAAAAATGAAGAAACCCAGAAGTTGTCATGAAATAAAAAACCACTTTTCTTTGGCTCGATTCCAATCGAACTAGTCTAGCAATTCGCCAAAAATGAACAAACCCAAAGTTATCATGAAATGATAAACAACTTTTCATTGGCTCGATTTCAATTGATTTAGTCTTGCAATTCGCCAAAAACGAACAAACCCGAAGTTATCAAGAAATGAAAAAACACTTTTCTTTGGCTCGTTTCCAATCGAATTAGACTAGCAATTCGCCCAAAAAGAACAAAGCCGAAGTTATCATGAAATTAATAACCACTTTTCATTAGCTCGATTCCAAGACTAGCAATTCGCCAAAAACGAACAAACCCGTTTTTATCATGAAATGAAAAACCGCTTTTCGTTGGCTCAATTCCAAACATAATAGACTAGCAATTCGCCAAAACGAACAAACCCGAAGCTATCATGAAATCAGAAGCCACTTTTCATTGGCTCGATTTCAATCGATTTACACTAGCAATTCGCCAAAACCATCAAACCCGAAGTTATCGTGGAATGAAAAACCACTTTTCATTGGCTCGATTCCAATAAAAATTAGACAACCAATTTGCTAAAACAAACAAACCCGAAGATATCATGATATTAAAAGCCACATTTCATTGGCTCGATTCCAATCGATTAGATTAGCATTTCGCCAAAAACGAACAAACCTGAAGTTATCATGAAATGAAAAACCATTTTTCTTTTGCTCGATTCCAATCAAATTAGAGTAGCAATTCGTCAAAAATGAACAAACCGGAAGTTATCATGAAATGAAAAACCACTTTTCTTTGTCTCGATTACAATAGAACTTGACTAGCAATTCGCCAAAAATGAACAAACCCAAAGTTATCATGGAATCAAAAGCCTCTTTTCATTGGCTCGATTTCAATCAATTTACACTAGCAATTCGCAAAAACGAAAAACCCGAAGTTATCATGAAATGATAAACCACTTTTCATTGGCTCGATTTCAATTGATTTAGACTTGCAATTCGCCAAAAATGAACAAACCCGAAGTTATCATGAAATGAAAAACCACTTATCTTTGGCTTGTTTCCAATCGAATTAGACTAGCGGTTTGCCCAAAATGAACAAACCCGAAATTATCATGAAATTAAAAACCAATTTTCATTAGCTCAATTTGAAGACTAGCGATTCGTCAAAAACGAACAAACCCAAAATTATCATGAAATCAAAAACCACTTTTCGTTGGCTCAATTCCAATCATACTAGACTAGAAATTCGCCAAGACGGACAAACCCGAAGCTATCGTGAAATCAAAAGCCACTTTTCATTGGCTCGATTTCAATCGATTTACATTAGCAATTCGCCAAAAATGAAAAAAAACCCGAAGTTATCATGAAATGAAAAACGACTTTTCTTTGGCTTGATTCATATCGAATTAGACTAGCAATTCGCCAAAAACGAATAAACTCGAAGTTATCAAGAAAACAAAAGCCACTTTTCACTGGCTCGATTCCAATCGAATTGGACTAGCAATTCTCCAATAACGAACAAACCCGAAGTTATCACGAAATGAAAAACCCTTATTCATTGGCTCGATTCTAATCGAATTAGACTAGCAGTTCGCTAAAAACGAACAAATCTGAAGTTATCATGAAATGAAAAAGCACTTTTCATTTGCTCGATTCCAATTGATTTTAACTTGCAATCCGCCAAAAATGAACAAACCCGAAGTTATCATGAAATGAAAAACCACTTTTCAATGGCTCAATTCCAATCGATTTAGACTAGCAATTTGCCAAAAATGAACGAACCCGAAGTTATCATGAACTGAAAAACCACTTTTCTTGGGCTCGATTCCAATTGAATTAGATAGCAAGTCGCTAAAAACAATCAAACCCAAAGTTATCATGGAATCAAAAGCAACTTTTCACTTGCTCGATTCTAATTGATTTAGACTAGCAATACGCCAAAAAACGAACAAACCCGAAGTTATCATGAAATGATAAACCACTTTTCATTGGCTCGATTCCAATTGATTTAGACAAGCAATTCGCCAAAAACGAACAAACTCGAAGTTATCACGAAATCAAAAGCCACTTTTCATTGGTTCGATTCAAATCGAATTGGACTAGCAATTCGCCAAATACGAACAAACCCGAAGTTATCACGAAATGAAAAACGCCTTTTCATTGGCTCGATTCCAGTCGAATTAGACTAGCAGTTCGCCAAAAACGAACGAACCGAAAGTTTTCATGAAAAGAAAAACCACTTTTCATTTGCTCGATTCCAATCAATTTAGACTAGCAATTCGCCAAAAATGAACAAACCCAAAGTTATCATGAGATCAAAAACCACTTTTCTTTAGCTCGATTCCAGTAAAATTAGACTACCAATTCGTCAAAAATGAACAAACCCGTAGTTATCATATATTGAAAAACCACTTTTCTTTGCCTCGATTCCAATCGAACTAGAAAAGCAGTTCGCCAAAAAGGGACAAACCCAAAGTTATCATGAAATCAAAAGCCCCTTTTCATTGCCTCGATTTCAATCGATTCACACTAGCAATTCTCCAAAAACGAAAAACCCGAAGTTATCACGAAATGATAAACTACTTTTCATTGGCTCGATTCCAATCGAATTAGACTAGCAGTTTGCCAAAAACAAACAAACCTGAAGTTATCATGAAATGAAAAACCACTTTTCTATGTCTCGATTCCAATCGAATTAGACTAGCAATTCGCCAAAACCAAACAAACACGAAGTTATCATGAAATCAAAAGCCACTTTTCATTGGCTCGACTCCAATCGAATTGGACTAGCAATTCGCCAAAAACGAACAAACCTGAAGTTATCATGAAACGAAAAACCTCTTTTTATTGGCTCGATTCCAATTGAATTAGACTAGCAATTCGCCAAAAATGAAAAAACCCGAAGTTATAATGAAATCAAACTCCACTTTTCATTGCCTCGATTCCAATCGATTTAGACTAGCAATTTGCCAAAAATGAACAAACAGGAAGTTATCATAAAAATGAAAAACCACTTTTCATTAGCTCGATTCCAATCAAATTAGACTAGAAATTCTCCAAAATGAACATACCCGAAGTTTTCAGGAAATGAAAAACCACTTTTCATTGGCTTGATTCCAATCGAATTAGACTAGGAATTCGCCAAAAACGAAAAAATCCAAAGTTATCGTGAAATGAAAAACCACTTTTCGTTAGCTCGATTCCAATCGATTTAGACTAGCAATTTGCCAAAAACGAACAAACCCGAAGTTATCATGAAATGAAAAGCCACTTTTAATTGGCTCGATTCAAATAGAATTGGACTTGCAATTCGCCAAAAATGAACAAACTCAAAGTTATCACGAAATGAAAAACAACTTTTCATTGGCTTGATTCCAATCGATTTAGACTAGCAATTTGCCAAAAACGAACAAACCCGAAGTTTTCATGAAATCAAAAGCCACTTTTCGTTGGCTCGATTCCAATCGATTTACACTAGCAATTCGTCAAAAACGAAAAACTCGAAGTTATCATGAAATGATAAACCACTTTTCGTTGGCTCGATTCCAATCGAATTAGACTAGCAGTTCGGCAAAAATGAACAAACCTGAAGTTATCACGAAATGAAAAACCACTTTTCTATGTCTCGATTCCAATCGAATTAGACTAGCAATTCGCCAAAACCAAACAAACGCGAAGTTATCATGAAATCAAAAGCAACTTTTCATTGGCTCGATTCCAATTGAATTAGACTAGCAATTCCCCAAAAATGAAAAAACCCGAAGTTATAATGAAATCAAAATCCACTTTTCATTGGCTCAATTCCAATCGATTTAGACTAGCAATTTGCCAAAAATGAACAAACAGGAAGTTATCATCAAAATGAAAAACCACTTTTTATTAGCTCCATTCCAATCAAATTAGACTAGAAATTCGTCAAAACGAACAAACCCGAAGTTTTCATGAAAAGAATAACCACTTTTCATTGGCTTGATTCCAATCGAATTAGACTAGGAATTTGCCAAAAAGAAAAAATCCAAAGTTATCATGAAATGAAAAACCACTTTTCGTTGGCTCGATTCCAATCGATTTAGACTAGCAATTTGCCAAAAAGAACAAACCCGAAGTTATCATGAAATGAAAAGCCACTTTTCATTGGCTCGATTCCAATAGAATTGGACTTGCAATTCGCCAAAAATGAACAAACTCAAAGTTATCACGAAATGAAAAACCACTTTTCATTGGCTCGATTCCAATCGATTTAGACTAGCAATTTGCCAAAAACGAACAAACCCGAAGTTATCATGAAATCAAAAGCCACTTTTCATTGGCTCGATTCCAATCGATTTACACTAGCAATTCCCCAAAAATGAAAAACCCGAAGTTATCACGAAATGATAAACCGCTTTTCGTTGGCTCGATTCCAATCGAATTAGACTAGAAGTTCGGCAAAAACGAACAAACCTGAAGTTATCACGAAATGAAAAACCACTTTTCATTAGCTCGATTCCAATCGAATTAGACTAGCAGTTCGTCGAAAACGAACAAACCCGAAGTTATCGAATTAGACTAGCAGTTCGTCGAAAACGAACAAACCCGAAGTTATCGAATTAGACTAGCAGTTCGTCGAAAACGAACAAACCCGAAGTTATCGAATTAGACTAGCAGTTCGTCGAAAACGAACAAACCCGAAGTTATCGAATTAGACTAGCAGTTCGTCGAAAACGAACAAACCCGAAGTTATCGAATTAGACTAGCAATTTGCCAAAAATGAACAAACAGGAAGTTATCATCAAAATGAAAAACCACTTTTCATTAGCTCCATTCCAATCAAATTAGAATAGAAATTCGCCAAAACGAAAAAATCCAAAGTTATCATGAAATGAAAAACCACTTTTCGTTGGCTCGATTCCAATCGATTTAGACCAGCAATTTGCCAAAAATTAACAAACAGGAAGTAATCATCAAAATGAAAAACCACTTTTCATTAGCTCGATTCCAATCGAATTAGACTAGAAATTCGCCAAAACGAAAAAACCCGAAGTTTTCATGAAATGAAAAACCACTTTTCATTGGCTTGATTCCAATCGAATCAGACTAGTAATTCGCCAAAAGCGAAAAAATCCAAAGTTATCATGAAATGAAAAACCACTTTTCGTTGGCTCGATTCCAATCGATTTAGTCTAGCAATTTGCCAAAAACGACCAAACCCGAAGTTATCATGAAATCAAAAGCCACTTTTCATTGGCTCGACTCCAATCGATTTACACTAGCAATTCCCCAAAAATGAAAAACCCGAAGTTATCACGAAATGATAAACCACTTTTCGTTGGCTCGATTCCAATCGAATTAGACTAGAAGTTCGGCAAAAACGAACAAACCTGAAGTTATCACGAAATGAAAAACCACTTTTCTATGTCTCGATTCCAATCGAATTAGACTAGCAATTCGCCAAAACCAAACAAACACGAAGTTATCTTGAAATCAAAAGCCACTTTTTATTGGCTCGATTCCAATTGAATTAGGCTATCAATTTGCCAAAAATGAAAAAATCTGAAGTTATAATGAAATCAAAATCCACTTTTCATTGACTCGATTCCAATCGATTTAGACTAGCAATTCGCCAAAAATGAACAAACAGGAAGTTATCATCAAAATGAAAAACCACTTTTCATTAGCTCCATTCCAATCAAATTAGACTAGAAATTCGCCAAAACGAACAAACCCGAAGTTTTCATGAAATGAAAAACCACTTTTCATTGGCTTGATTCCAATCGAATTAGACTAGGAATTCGCCAAAAACGAAAAAATCCAAAGTTATCAGGAAATGAAAAACTACTTTTCGTTGGCTTGATTCCAATCGATTTAGACTAGCAATTTGCCAAAAATGAACAAACAGGAAGTTATCATCAAAATGAAAAACCACTTTTCATTAGCTCCATTCCAATCAAATTAGACTAGAAATTCGCCAAAAAGAAAAAACCCGAAGTTTTCATGAAATGAAAAACCACTTTTCATTGGCTTGATTCCAATCGAATTAGACTAGGAATTCGCCAAAAACGAAAAAATCCAAAGTTATCATGAAATGAAAAACCACTTTTCGTTGGCTCGATTCCAATCGATTTAGTCTAGCGATTTGCCAAAAACAAACAAAGCCGAAGTTATCATGAAATGAAAAGCCACTTTTCATTGGCTCGATTCCAGTAGAATTGGACTTGCAATTCGCCAAAAATGAACAAACTCAAAGTTATCTCGAAATGAAAAGCCACTTTTCATTGGCTCGATTCCAATCGATTTAGACTAGCAATTTGCCAAAAACGAACAAACCCGAAGTTCTCATGAAATCAAAAGCCACATTTCATTGGCTCGATTCCAATCGATTTACACTAGCAATTCGCCAAAAACGAAAAACCCAAAGTTATCACGAAATGATAAACCACTTTTCATTGGTTTGATTCCAGTTGATTTAGACTAGTAATTTGCCAAAAATGAACAAACCCGAAGTTATCATGAAATCAAAAGCCACTTTTCACTGGCTCGATTCCAATCGAATTGGACTAGCAATTCGCCAAATACGAACAAACTCGAAGTTATCACGAAATGAAAAACTCTTTTTCATTGGCTCGATTCCAATCGAATTAGACTAGCAGTTCGCCAAAAACGAACAAACCCGAAGTTATCAAGAAATGAAAAACCACTTTTCATTGGCTCGATTCCAATCGATTTAGACTAGCAATTCGCCAAGAACAAATAAACCCGAAGTTATCATGAAATGAGAAATCACTTTTCTTTGGCTCGATTCCGAACGAATTGGACTAGCAATTCGTCAAAAATGAACAAATCCGAAGTAATCACGAATTGAAAAACCATTTTTCTTTGGCTCGATTCCAATCGAGCTAGACTAGCAATTTGCCAAAAAGCCTCTTTTCATTGGCTCGATTTCAATCAATTTACACTAGCAATTCGCCAAAAACGAAAAATTTGAAGTTATCAGGAAATGACAAACCATTTTTCATTGGCTCGATTCCAATTGATTTAGACTAGCAATTCGCCAAAAATGAACAAACCCGAAGTTATCATGAAATGAAAAACCACTTTTCTTTGGCTCGATTGCAATCGAATTAGACTAGCAATTCGCCCAAAACTAACAAACCCGAAGTTATCATGAAATTAAAAGCCACTTTTAATTAGCTCGATTCCAAGACCAGCAATTCGTCAAAAACGAACAAACCCAAAGTTATCATGAAATCAAAAACCACTTTTCATTGGCTCAATTCCAAACGTAATAGACTAGCAATTTGCCAAAACGAACATACCCGAAGCAATCATGAAATCAAAAGCCACTTTTCGTTGGCTCGATTCAATCAATTTACACTAGCAATTCACCAAAAATGAACAAACCCGACGTTATCATGAAATGAAAAACCATTTTTCATTGGCTCGATTCCAATCAATTTAGATTAGCATTTCGTCAAAAACGAACAAACCCGAAGTTATCATAAAATGAAAAACCACTCTTCTTTGGCTCGATTCCAATCAAATTAGACTAGCAATTCGTCAAAAATGAACAAACCCGAAGTTGTCATGAAATGAAAAACCACTTTTCTTTGGCTCGATTCCAATCGAACTAGTCTAGCAATAGTCTAGCAATTCGCCAAAAATGAACAAACCCAAAGTTATCATGAAATCAAAAGCCACTTTTCATTGGCTCAATTTCAATCAATTTACACTAGCAATTCACCAAAAACGAAAAACCCGAAGTTATCATGAAATGATAAACAACTTTTCATTGGCTCGATTCCAATTGATTTAGACTTGCAATTCGCCAAAAATGAACAAACCCGAAGTTATCAAGAAATGAAAAAACACTTTTCTTTGGCTCGTTTCCAATCGAATTAGACTAGCAATTAGCCCAAAACGAACAAAGCTGAAGTTATCATGAAATTAAAAACCACTTTTCATTAGCTCGATTTCAAGACTCGTGATTCGCCAAAAACGAACCAACCCGAAGTTATCATGAAATCAAAAACCACTTTTCATTGGCTGAATTCCAATCGTACTAGACTAGCAATTCGCCAAAACGAACAAAATCGAAGCTATCATGAAATCAAAAGCCACATTTCATTGGCTCAATTTCAATCGATTTACCTAGCAATTCGTCAAAAATGAACAAACCCGAAGTTATCATGAACTGAAAAATGACTTTTCTTTGGCTTGATTCCAATCGAATTAGACTAGCAATTCGCCAAAAATGAATAAACCCTAAGTTATCAAGAAATCAAAAGTCACTTTTCATTGGCTCGATTCTAATCGATTTGGACTAGCAATTTGCAAAAAAACGAACAAACCCGAAGTTATCACAAAATGAAAAACCCTTATTCATTGGCTCGATTCCAATCGAATTAGACAAGCAGTTCGCTAAAAACAAACAAACCTGAAGTTATCATGGAATGAAAAATCAGTTTTCATTTACTCGATTCCAATTGATTTAGACTAGCAATCCGTAAAAAACGAACAAACCCAAAGTTATCATGAAATGAAAAACCACTTTTCAATGGCTCGATTCCAATCGATTTAGACTAGTAATTCGCCAAAAATGAATTAACCCGAAGTTATCACGAACTGAAAAACTACTTTTCTTTGGCTCGATTCCCATTGAATTAGATAGCAATTCGCTAAAAACAATCGAACCCAAAGTTATCATGAAATCAAAAGCCACTTTTCACTTGCTCGATCCTATCGATTTATACTAGCAATTCGTCGAAAATGAACAAACCTGAAGTTATCATGAAATGATAAACCACTTTTCATTGGCTCGATTCCAATTGATTTAGACTAGCGATTCGTCAAAAAATGAACAAACCCGAAGGTATCATGAAATAAAAAATCACTTTTCATTGGCTCAATTCCAATCATATTAGACTCGCAATTTGCCAAAACGAACAAACCCAAAGTTATCATGGAATGAAAAATCGCTTTTCACTGGCTCGATTCCAATCGAATTAGATTACCAATTCGACAAAACGAACAAACCCGAGGATATAATTATATTGAAAGCCACTTTTCATTGGCTCGATTCCAATCGATTAGACTAGCAATTCACCAATAACGAACAAACCCGAAGTTATCATGAAATGAAAAACAACTTTTCTTTACCTCGATTCCAATCGAATTAGACTAGCAATTCGTAAAAAATGAACAAACCCGAAGCTATCTTGAAATGAAAAACCACTTTTCTTTGGCTCGATTCCAATCCAATTAGACTTGCAATTCGCCAAAAACAAACAGACCCGAAGTTATCATGAAATCAATATCCACTTTTCATTCGCTCGATTTCAATCAATTTGGACTAGCAATTCACCAAAAACGAACAAACCTAAAGTTATCCTGAAATGAAAAGCCACTTTTCATTGGCTCGATTCCAATTGAATTAGACTAGGAATTCGCCAAAAATGAAAAAAGCCGAAGTTATCATGAAATGAAAAACTAATTTTCATTTGCTCGATTCTAATCGATTTAGATTAGCAATTCGCCGAAAACGAATAAACCTAAAGTTATCATGAAATGAAAAACCACTTTTCAATGGCTCGATTCCAATCGATTTAGACTAGCAATTGGCTAAAAATGAGCAAACCCGAAGTTATCATGAATTGAAAAACCACTTTTCTTTAGCTCGATTCCAACCGAATTAGATAGCAATTCGCCAAAAACAAACAAACCCGAAGTTATCATGATATCAAAAGTCACCTTTCACTTGAACGATTCCAATCGATTTTGACTAGCAATTCGCCAAAAACGAACAAACCCGAAGTTATCATGAAATGATAAACCACTTTTCGTTTGCTGATTCCAATTGATTCAGACTAGCAATTCGCCAAAAAACAAACAAACCCGAAGTTATCATGAAATCAAAAGCCACTTTTCATTGGCTTGATTCCAATCGAATTGGACTAGCAATTCGCCAAATACGAACAAACCCGAAGTTATCACGAAATGAAAAACCCCTTTTCATTGGCTCGATTCCAATCGAATTAGACTAGCATTTCGCCAAAAACGAGCAAACCCGAAGTTATTATGAATGAAAAACCACTTTTCATTGGCTCGATTCCAATCAATTTAGACTAGTAATTCGCAAAAAAAATGAACAAACCCGAAGTTATCATGAAATGAAAAACTGCTTTTCTTTGGCTCGATTCCAATCGAATTAGATTAGCATTTCGCCAAAAACGAACAAACCCGAAGTTATCATGAAATGAAAAGCCACTTTTCATTGGCTCGATTCCAATAGAATTGGACTTGGAATTCGCCAAAAATGAACAAACTCAAAGTTATCAAGAAATGAAAAGCCACTTTTCATTGGCTCGATTCCAATAGAATTGGACTTGGAATTCGCCAAAAATGAACAAACTCAAAGTTATCAAGAAATGAAAAGCCACTTTTCATTGGCTCGATTCCAATAGAATTGGACTTGGAATTCGCCAAAAATGAACAAACTCAAAGTTATCAAGAAATGAAAAGCCACTTTTCATTGGCTCGATTCCAATCAATTTAGACTAGTAATTCGCAAAAAAAATGAACAAACCCGAAGATATCATGAAATGAAAAACTGCTTTTCTTTGGCTCGATTCCAATCGAACTAGACAAGCAATTTGTCAAAAATGAACAAACCGGAAGTTATCATGAATTGAAAAACCACTTTTCTTTGGCTCGATTCCAACCGAACTAGACTAGCAATTCGCTAAAAAGGAACAAACCCAAAGCTATCATGAAATCAAAAGCCTCTTTTCATTGGCTCGATTTCAATCAATTTACACAAGCAATTCGCCAAAAAATGAAAAACCCGAAGTTATCAGGAAATGATAAACCACTTTTCATTGGCTCGATTCCAATTGATTTAGACTAGCAATTCGCCAAAGACGAACAAACCCGAAGTTATCATGAAATGAAAAACTACTTTTCTTTGGCTCGATTCCAATCGAATTAGATTAGCAATTCGCACAAAACGAACAAAGCCGAAGTTATGATGAAATTAATAACCACTTTTCATTAGCTCGATTCCAAGACTAGCAATTCGCCAAAAACGAACAAACCCGTTTTTATCATGAAATGAAAAACCGCTTTTCGTCGGCTCAATTCCAAACATAATAGACTAGCAATTCGCCAAAACGAACAAACCCGAAGCTATCATGAAATCAGAAGCCACTTTTCATTGGCTCGATTTCAATCGATTTACACTAGCAATTCGCCAAAACCATCAAACCCGAAGTTATCGTGGAATGAAAAACCACTTTTCATTGGCTCGATTCCAATAAAAATTAGACAACCAATTCGCTAAAACAAACAAACCCGAAGATATCATGATATTAAAAGCCACATTTCATTGGCTCGATTCCAATCGATTAGATTAGCATTTCGCCAAAAACGAACAAACCTGAAGTTATCATGAAATGAAAAACTACTTTTCTTTTGCTCGATTCCAATCAAATTAGAGTAGCAATGCGTCAAAAATGACCAAACCGGAAGTTATCATGAAATGAAAAACCACTTTTCTTTGTCTCGATTACAATAGAACTAGACTAGCAATTCGCCAAAAACGAACAAACCCAAAGTTATCATGGAATCAAAAGCCTCTTTTCATTGGCTCGATTTCAATCAATTTACACTAGCAATTCGCAAAAACGAAAAACCCGAAGTTATCATGAAATGATAAACCACTTTTCATTGGCTCGATTCCAATTGATTTAGACTTGCAATTCGCCAAAAATGAACAAACCCGAAGTTATCATGAAATGAAAAACCACTTATCTTTGGCTTGTTTCCAATCGAATTAGACTAGCGGTTTGCCCAAAACGAACAAACCCGAAATTATCATGAAATTAAAAACCAATTTTCGTTAGCTCAATTCGAAGACTAGCGATTCGTAAAAAATGAACAAACCCAAAATTATCATGAAATCAAAAACCACTTTTCGTTGGCTCAATTCCAATCATACTAGACTAGCAATTCGCCAAGACGGACAAACCCGAAGCTATCGTGAAATCAAAAGACACTTTTCATTGGCTTGATTTCAATCGATTTACACTAGCAATTCGCCAAAAATGAAAAAAAACCCGAAGTTATCATGAAATGAAAAACGACTTTTCTTTGGCTTGATTCATATCGAATTAGACTAGCAATTCGCCAAAAACGAATAAACTCGAAGTTATCAAGAAAACAAAAGCCACTTTTCACTAGCTCGATTCCAATTGAATTGGACTAGCAATTCTCCAATAACGAACAAACCCGAAGTTATCACAAAATGAAAAAACCATATTCATTGGCTCGATTCTAATCGAATTAGGCTAGCAGTTCGCTAAAAACAAACAGACCCGAAGTTATCACGGAATGAAAAACCCTTTTTCATTGGCTCGATTCCAATTGAATTAGACTAGCAGTTCGCCAAAAACGAACAAACCCGAAGTTATCATGAAATGAAAAACCACTTTTCATTGGCTCGATTCCAATCGATTTAGACTAGCAATTTGCCAAAAATGAACGAACCCGAAGTTATCATGAGATGAAAAACCACTTTTCTTTGGCTCAATTCCAGTCGAATTAGACTACCAACTCGTCAAAAATGAACAAACCCGAAGTTATCATATATTGAAAAACCACTTTTCTTTGCCTCGATTCCAATCGAACTAGACAAGCAGTTCGCCAAAAAGGAACAAACCCAAAGTTATCATGAAATCAAAAGCCCCTTTTCATTGCCTCGATTTCAATCGATTTACACTAGCAATTCACCAAAAACGAAAAACCCGAAGTTATCACGAAATGATAAACCACTTTTCATTGGCTCGATTCCAATCGAATTAGACTAGCAGTTCGCCAAAAATGAACAAACCCGAAGTTATCATGAAATGAAAAACCACTTTTCTATGTCTCGATTCCAATCGAATTAGACTAGCAATTCGCCAAAACCAAACAAACACGAAGTTATCATGAAATCAAAAGCCACTTTTCATTGGCTCGACTCCAATCGAATTGGACTAGCAATTCGCCAAAAACGAACAAACCTGAAGTTATCATGAAACGAAAAACAACTTTTTATTGGCTCGATTCCAATTGAATTAGACTAGCAATTCGCCAAAAATGAAAAAACCCGAAGTTATAATGAAATCAAACTCCACTTTTCATTGCCTCGATTCCAATCGATTTAGACTAGCAATTTGCCAAAAATGAACAAACCGGAAGTTATCATAAAAATGAAAAACCACTTTTCATTAGCTCAATTCCAATCAAATTAGACTAGAAATTCTCCAAAATGAACAAACCCGAAGTTTTCAGGAAATGAAAAACCACTTTTCATTGGCTTGATTCCAATCGAATTAGACTAGGAATTCGCCAAAAACGAAAAAATCCAAAGTTATCATGAAATGAAAAATCACTTTTCGTTGGCTCGATTCCAATCGATTTGGACTAGCAATTTGCCAAAAAGAACAAACCCGAAGTTATCATGAAATGAAAAGCCACTTTTTATTGGCTCGATTCCAATAGAATTGGACTTGCAATTCGCCAAAAATGAACAAACTCAAAGTTATCACGAAATGAAAAACCACTTTTCATTGGCTCGATTCCAATCGATTTAGACTAGCAATTTGCCAAAAATGAACAAACCCGAAGTTATCATGAAATCAAAAGCCACTTTTCATTGGCTCGATTCCAATCGATTTACACTAGCAATTCGCCAAAAACGAACAAACCCGAAGTTGTCATGAAATGATAAACCACTTTTCATTGGCTCGATTCCAATTGATTTAGACTAGCAATTTGCCAAAAACGAACAAACACAACGTTATCATGAAATCAAAAGCCACTTTTCATTGGCTCGATTCCAATCGAATTGGACTAGAAATTTTCCAAATACGAACAAACCCGAAGTTATCATGAAATGAAAAACCCTTTTTCATTGGCTCGATTCCAATTGAATTAGACTAGCAGTTCGCCAAAAACGAACAAACCCGAAGTTATCATGAAATGAAAAACCACTTTTCATTGGCTCGATTCCAATCGATTTAGACTAGCAATTTGCCAAAAACAAATAAACCCGAAGTTATCATGAAATGAGAAACCACTTTTCTTTGGCTCGATTCCAAACGAATTAGACTAGCAATTCGTCAAAAATGAACAAATCCGAAGTAATCATGAATTGAAAAACCACTTTTCTTTTGCTCGATTCCAATCGAGCTAGACTAGCAATTTGCCAAAAAGCCTCTTTTCATTGGCTCGATTTCAATCAATTTACACTAACAATTCGCCAAATACGAACAAAATTCGAAGTTATCACGAAATGAAAAACCCCTTCTCATTGGCTCGATTTCAATCGATTTACACTAGCAATTCGCCAAAACCAACAAATCCGAATTTATCGTGGAATGAAAAACCACTTTTCATTGGCTCGATTCCAATAAAAATTAGACAACCAATTCGCTAAAACAAACAAACCCGAAGATATCATGATATTAAAAGCCACATTTCGTTGGCTCGATTCCGATCGATTAGATTAGCATTTCGCCAAAAACGAACAAACCTGAAGTTATCATGAAATGAAAAACCACTTTTCTTTAGCTCGATTCCAATCGAATTAGATTTGCAATTCGTCAAAAATGAACAAACCCGAAGTTATCACGAAATGAAAAACCACTTTTCTTTGTCTCGATTACAATAGAACTAGACTAGCAATTCGCCAAAAACGAACATACCCAAAGTTATCATGAAATCAAAAGCCACTTTTCTTTGGCTCGATTTCAATCGGTTTACACTAGCAATTCGCCAAAATCGAACAAACCCAAAGTTATCATGAAATGAAAAACCACTTTTCTTTGGCTCGATGCCAATCGAATTAGACTAGCAACTGGCCAAAAATGAAAAAACCCAAAGTTATCATGAAATCAGAAGCCACTTTTCATTGGCTCGATTCCAATCGAATTGGACTAGGAATTCGCCAAAAACGAACAAACTCGAAGTTATCACTAAATGAAAAACTCCTTTTTATTGGCTCGATTCCAATCAAATTAGACATTAGTTCACCGAAAATGAACAAACCTAAAGTTATTATGAAATGAAAAACCATTTTTCGTTGGCACGATTCCAATCGATTTAGACTAGCAATTCACCAAAAATGAACAAACCCGAAGTTATCATGAAATAAAAAACAACTTTTCATAGGCTCGATTCCAGTCAGTTTAAACTAGCAATTCGCCTTAAACGAACAAACCCGATGTTATCATGAAATGAAAAACCACTGTTCTTTGGCTCGATTCCAATCGAATTAGATAGCAATTTGCGAAAAACAAACAAACCCAAAGTTATCATGAAATCAAAAGCCACTTTTCACTTGCTCGATTCCGATCGATTTAGACTAGCAATTCTTAAAAAATGAACAAACCCGAAGTTATCATGAAAAGAAAAACCACTTTTCATTGGCTCGATTCCAATTGATTTAGACTACCAATTCGCCATAATCGAACAAACTTGAAGTTGTCATGAGATGAAAAACCACTTTTCTTTGGCTCGATTCCAATCGAATTGGGCTAGCAATTCGCCCAAAATGAAAAAACCCGAAGTTATCATGAAATTAAAAACCACTTTTCATTAGCTCGATTCCAAGACTAGCAATTCGCCAAAAACGAACAAACCCGAAGTTATCATGAAATTAAAAACCACTTTTCATTAGCTCGATTCCAAGACTAGCAATTCGCCAAAAACGAACAAACCCGAAGTTATCCTGAAATCAAAAACCACTTTTCATTGGCTCAATCCCAATCATGTTAGACTAGCAATTCGCCAAAACGAACAAACTCGAAGTTATCGTTGAATGAAAATCCACTTTTCATTGGCTCGATTCCAATCGAATTAGACTACCAATTCACCAAAAACGAACAAATCCGAAGTCATCATGAAATCAAAAACCACTTTTCATTGGCTCAATTCCAATCATGTTAGACTAGCAATTCGCCAAAACGAACAAACCCGAAGTTATCATGAAATGAAAAACCACTTTTCTTAGCTCGATTCCAATCGAATTAGACTAGCAGTTCGTCAAAAATGAACAAACCTAAGTTATCATGAAATGAAAAACCACTTTTCTTTGGCTCAATTCCAATCGAATTAGACTAGCAATTCGCCAAAAACGAACAAACCCGAAGTTATCATGAAATTAAAAACCACTTTTCATTGGCTCGATTCCAATCGATTTAGACAAGCAATTCGCCAAAAACGAACAAACCCGAAGTTATCATCAAAATGAAAAACCACTTTTCATTGGCTCGATTCCAAACGAATTAGACTCGCAATTCGCCAAAAACAAACAAACTCGAAGTTTTCATGAAATCAAAAACCACTCTTCATTAGCTCTATTCTAATCGAATTGGACTAGCAATTCGCAAAAAAAGAACAAACCCGAAGTTATCATAAAATCAAAAATCACTTTTCGTCGGCTCAATTCCAGTAATATTAGACTCGGAATTCGCTAAAATCCAACAAATTCAATGTTATCATGAAATCAAAAAAAAACTTTTCATTAGCTGAATCCAAATCGAATTACACTTCCAATTCGCCAAAACGAACAAACACGAAAATATCATGAAATCAAAGGCCACTTTTCGTTGGCTCGATTCCAATCGATTTAGACTATTGATTCGCCAAAAACGAACAAACCCGAAGTTATCATGAAATTAAAAACAACATTTCCTTGGCTTGATTCCAATCGAATTAGACTAGCAATTCGCCAAAAACGAGAAAACCCAAAGTTATCATGAAATCAAAAGCCACTTTTCATTGGCTTGATTCCAATCGATTTACACTGGCAATTCGCCAAAAACGAACAAACCCGAAGTTATCATGAAATGAAAAACCACTTTTCTTTGGCTCGATTCCAACCGAATTAGACTAGAAATTCGCCAAAGACGAACAAACCCGAAGTTATCATGAAATCAAATGCCACTTTTCATTGGCTCGATTCCAATCGAATTGGACTAGCAATTCGCCAAAAACGAACAAACCCGAAGTTATCACGAAATGAAAAACCCCTTTTCATTGGCTCGACTCCAATCGAATTTGACTAGCAGTTCGCCAGAAATGAACAAACCCGAAGTTATCACGAAAAGAAAAACCCCCTTTCATTGGCTCGATTCCAATCGAATTTGACTAGCAGTTCACCAAAAATGAACAAACCTGAAGTTATCATGAAATGAAAAACCACTTTTCATTGGCTCGATGCAAATTGATTTAGACTACCAATTCGCCAAAAACGAACGAACCCGAAGTTATCATGAAATGAAAAACCACTTTTCTTTGGATCGATTCCAAGCGAATTAGACTAGCAATTCGCCCAAAATGAAAAAACACGAATTTATCATGAAATTAAAAACCACTTTTCATTAGCTCGATCCAAGACTAGCAATTCGCCAAAAATGAACAAACCCGAAGTCGTCATGAAATCAAAAACCACTTTTCATTAGCTCAATTCCACTCATATTAGACTAGCAATTCGCCGAAACGAACAAACCTGAAGTTATCGTGGAATGAAAAACCACTTTTCATTGGCTCGATTCCAATCGAATTAGACTACCAATTCGCCAAAACGAAGAAACCTGAAGATATCATGATATTAAAAGCAACTTTTCATTGGCTCGATTCCAATCGATTAGACTAGCGTTTTGCCAAAAACGAACAAACCCGTAGTATCATGAAATGAAAAACCACTTAGCTCGATTCCAATCGAATTGGACTAGCAATTCCCCAAAAACGAACAAACCCGAAGTTAACACGAAATGAAAAACCACTTTTCTTTGGCTCGATTCCAATCGAATTAGACTAGCGATTCACCAAAAATGAACAAACCCAAAGTTATCACGAAATCAAAAGCCACTTTTCATTGGCTCGATTTCAATCGATTTACACTAGCAATTCGCCAAAAACGAACAAACTAGAAGTTATCATGAAATGAAAAACCACTTATCTTTGGCTCGATTCCAATCGAATTAGACTAGCAATTGGCCAAAAATGAAAACACCCGAAGTTATCATGAAATCAAAAGCCACTTTTCATTGGCTCGATTCCAATCTAATTGGACTAGGAATTCGCCAAAAACGAACAAACCCGAAGTTAACAAGAAATGAAAAACTCCTTTTTATTGGCTCGATTCCAATCAAATTAGACAGCAGTTCACCAAAAATGAACAAACCTGAAGTTATTATGAAATGAAAAACTACTTTTCGTTGGCACGATTCCAATCGATTTAGACTGGCAATTCGCTAAAAACGAACAAACCCGAAGTTATCATGAAATAAAAAACAACTTTTCTTAGGCTCGATTCTAGTCAATTTAGACTAGCAATTCGCCAAAAACGAACAAACCCGATGTTATCATGAAATGAAAAACCACTTTTCTTTGGCTCATTTCCAATCGAATTAGATAGCATTCGCCAAAAACAAATAAACCCAAAGTTATCATGAAATCAAAAGCCACTTTTCACTTGCGCGATTCCAATCGATTTAGACTAGCAATTCGTCAAAAACGAACAAACCCGAAGTTATCATGAAAAGAAAGACCACTTTTCATTGGCTCGATTCCAATTGATTTAGACTACCAATTTGCCAAAAACGAACAAACTTGAAGTTGTCATGAGATGAAAAACCACATTTCTTTGGCTCGATTCCAATCGAATTAGGCTAGTAATTCGTCCAAAATGAAAAAACCCGAAGTTATCATGAAATTAAAAACCACTTTTCATTAGCTCGATTCCAAGACTAGCAATTAGCAAAAAACGAACAAACCCGAAGTTATCATGAAATCAAAAACCACTTTTCAATGGCTCAATTCCAATCATGTTAGACTAGCAATTCGACAAAACGAACAAACCCGAAGTTATGGTGGAATGAAAAACCACTTTTCATTGGCTCGATTCCAATCGAATTAGACTACCAATTCACCAAAAATGAACAAACCCGAAGTCATCCTCAAATCAAAAACCACTTTTCATCGGCTCAATTCCAATCATGATAGACTAGAAATTTGCCAAAACGAACAAACCCGAAGTTATCGTGGAATGAAAAACCACTTTTCATTGGCTCGATTCCAATCGAATTAGACTACCAATTCACCAAAATGAACAAACCCGAAGATATTATGATATTAAAAGCCACTTTTCATTGGCTCGATTCCAATCGATTAGACTAGTGTTTCGCCAAAAATGAACAAACCCGAAGTTATCATGAAATGAAAATCCACTTTTCTTTAGCTCGATTCCAATTGAATTAGACTAGCAATTCGTAAAAAATGAACAAACCAAATTTATCATGAAATGAAAAACCACATTTCTTTGGCCCAATTCCAATCGAATTAGACTAGCAATTCGCCAAAAAGAACAAACCCAAAGTTACCATGAAATCAAAAGCCACTTTTCATTGCCTCGATTTCAATCGATTTACGCTAGCAATTCACCAAAAAGGAACAAACTAGAAGTTATCATGAAATGAAAAAGCACTTTTCTTTGGCTCGATTCCAATCGAATTAGACTAGAAATTCGCCAAAGATGAACAAACCCGAAGTTATCACGAAATCAAAAGGCACTTTTCATTGGCTCGATTCGAATCGAATTGGACTAGCAATTCGCCAAAAACTAACAAACCCGAAGTTATCACGAAATGAAAAACCCCTTTTCATTGGCTCGACTCCAATCAAATTTGACTAGCAGTTCACCAAAAACAAACAAACCCGAAGTTATCACGAAATGAAAAACCCCCTTTCATTAGCTCGATTCCAATGGAATTTGACTAGCAATTCGCCAAAAACGACCAAACCTGAAGTTATCATGAAATGAAAAACCACTTTTCATTGGCTCGATTCAAATTGATTTAGACTACCAATTCGCTAAAAACGAACAAACCTGAAGTTATCATGAAATGAAAAACCACTTTTCTTTGGCTCGATTCCAATCGAATTAGACTAGCAATTCGCCCAAAACGAAAAAACCCGAATTTATCTTGAAATTAAAAACCACTTTTCATTAGCTCGATTCCAAGACTAGCAATTAGCCAAAAACGAACAAACCCGAAGTTATCATGAAATCAAAAACCACTTTTCATTGGCTCAATTCCAATCATGTTAGACTAGCAATTCGCCAAAACGAACAAACCCGAAGTTATCGTGGAATGAAAAACCACTTTTCATTGGCTCGATTCCAATCGAATTAGACTACCAATTCACCAAAAACGAACAAACCTGAAGTCATCATCAAATCAAAAACCACTTTTCATTGGCTCAATTCCAATCATGTTAGACTAGCAATTCGCCAAAACGAACGAACCCGAAGTTATCGTGGAATGAAAAACCACTTTTCATTGGCTCGATTCCAATCGAATTAGACTACCAATTCACCAAAACGAACAAACCCGAAGATATTATGATATTAAAAGCCACTTTTCATTGGCTCGATTCCAATCGATTAGACTAGTGTTTCGCCAAAAAGGAACAAACCCGAAGTTATCATCAAATGAAAATCCACTTTTCTTTAGCTTGATTCCAATTGAATTAGACTAGCAATTCGTCAAAAATGAACAGACCGAAGTTCTCATGAAATGAAAAATCACTTTTCTTTGGCTTGATTCCAATTGAATTAGACTAGCAATTCACCCAAAACGAAAAAACCCGAATTTATCATGAAATTAAAAACCACTTTTCATTAGATCGATTCCAAGACTAGCAATTCGCCAAAAACGAACAAACCCGAAGTCATCATGAAATCAAAAACCACTTTTCACTGGCTCAATTCCACTCATATTAGACTAGCAATTCGCCAAAACGAACAAACCCGAAGTTATCGTGGAATGAAAAACCACTTTTCATTGGCTCGATTCCAATCGAATTAGACTACCAATTCGCCAAAACGAAGAAACCGGAAGTTATCATGATATTAAAAGCAACTTTTCATGGGCTCGATTCCAATCGATTAGACTAGCGTTTCGCCAAAAATGAACAAACCCGAAGTTATCATGAAATGAAAAACCACTTAATTAGCTCGATTCCAATCGAATTGGACTAGGAATTCCCCAAAAACGAACAGACCCGAAGTTATCACGAAATGAAAAACCACTTTTCTTTGGCTCGATTCCAATCGAATTAGACTAGCGATTCGCCAAAAATGAACAAACCCAAAGTTATCATGAAATCAAAAGCCACTTTTCATTGGCTCGATTTCAATCGATTTACACTAGCAATTCGCCAAAAACGAACAAACTAGAAGTTATCATGAAATGAAAAACCACTTATCTTTGGCTCGATTCCAATCGAATTTGATTAGCAATTGGCCAAAAATGAAAACACCCGAAGTTATCATGAAATCAAAAGCCACTTTTCATTGGCTCAATTCCAATCAAATTGGACTAGGAATTCGCCAAAAATGAACAAACCCGAAGTTATCACGAAATGAAAAACTCCTTTTTATTGGCTTGATTCCAATCAAACTAGACAGCAGTTCACCAAAAACGAACAAACCTGAAGTTATTATGAAATGAAAAATCACTTTTCGATGGCACGATTCCAATCGATTTAGACTGGCAATTAGCCAAAAATGAACGAACCCGAAGTTATCATTAAATAAAAAACAACTTTTCATAGGCTCAATTCTAATCAATTTAGACTAGCAATTCGCCAAAAACGAACAAACCCGATGTTATCATGAAATGAAAAACCACTTTTCTTTAGCTCGATTCCAATCGAATTAGACTCACAATTCGCCAAAAATAAACAAACTTGAAGTTTTCATGAAATCAAAAACCACTTTTCATTAGCTCTATTCTAATCGAATTGGACTAGCAATTTCGCGAAAAAAAGAACAAACCTTATGTTATCATAAAATCAAAAATCACTTTTCGTTGGCTTAATTCCAGTCAAATTAGACTAGCAATTCGCCAAAAATGAACAAATTCGATGTTATCATGAAATCAAAAACAACTTTTGATTAGCTGGATTCAAATCGAATTAGACTAGCGATTCGCCAAGAAGAACAAACCCGAAGATATCATGAAATCAAAAGCCACTTTTCATTGGCTCGATTCCAATCAAATTGGACTAGTGATTCGCTAAAACCGAACAAACCTGAAGTTATCATGAAATTAAAAACAACATTTCTTTGGCTCGATTCCAATCGAATTAGACTAGCAATTCGCCAAAACCGAACAAACCCAAAGTTATCGTGAAATAAAAAGGCACTTTTCATTGGCTCAATTCTAATCGAATTGGACTAGCAATTCCCCAAAAACGAACTAACCCGAAGTTATCATGAAATGAAAGACCACTTTTCTTTGGCTCGATTCCAATCGAATTAGACTAGAAATTTGCCAAAGACGAACGAACCCGAAGTTATCATGAAATTAAAGGCCACTTTTCATTGGCTTGATTCCAATCGAATTGGACTAGCAATTCGCCAAAAACGAATAGACCCGAAGTTATCATGAAATGAAAAACCCCTTTTCATTGGCTCGATTCCAATCGAATTTGACTAGCAGTTCGCCAAAACCGAACAAACCTGAAGTCATCATGAAATGAAAAACCACTTTTTATTGGCTCGATTCCAATTGAATTAGACTAGCAGTTTGCCAAAAATGAACAAACTGAAGTTATCATGAAATCAAAATCCGCTTTTCACTTGTCGATTCCAATCGATTTAGACTAGCAATTCGCCAAAAATGAACAAACCCGAAGTTATCATGAAATGAAGAACCACTTTTCATTGGCTCGATTCCAATCGATTCAGACTTGCAATTCGCGAAAAACAAACAAACCCGAAGTTATCATGAAATGAAAAACCACTTTTCTTTGGCTCCATTCCAATCGAATTAGACTAGCAATTTGCTAAAAACAAAGAAACTCGAAGTTATCATGAAATGAAAAACTGCTTTTTTTAGCTTGATTCCAATCGAATTAGACTAGCAATTCGCCAAAAATGAACATACCCAAAGTTATAATGATATCAAAATCTACTTTTCATTGGATCGATTCAAATTGATTTAGGCTAGCAATTTGCCAAAAATGAATATGCCCGAAGTTATCATCAAAATGAAAAACCACTTTTCATTGGCTCGATTCCAATTGAATTAGACAAGCAATTCCCCAAAAATGAACAAACCCGAAGTTATCATGAAATCAAAAACCACTTTTCATTAGCTCGATTCTAATCGAATTAGACTAGCAATTCGCAAAAAAATGAACAAAATCGAAGTTATCATGAAACCAAAAACCACTTTTCGTTGGCTCAATTCCAGTCAAATTAGACTAGCAATTCGCCGAAAATGAACAAATTCGAAGTTATCATGAAATCAAAAACCACTTTTCATTAGTTGGATTCCATTCGAATTGGACTAGCAATTTGCCAAAAACGAACATACCCGAAGTTATCATGAAATGAAAAACCTCTTTTCATTTGCTCGATTCCTATCGAATTCCACTAGCAGTTCGCCAAAAATGAACAATCCCGAATTTATCATGAAATCAAAATCATCTTTTCATTAGCTCGATTCCAATCGATTTAGACTAGCAATTCACCAAAAACGAACAATTACGAAGTTATCATGAAATGAAAAACAACTTTTGTTTGGCTTGATTCCAATCGAATTAGACTAGCAATTCGCCAAAAAATTAACAAACCCGAAGTTATTATAAAATCAAAAGCCACGTTTCATTGGCTTGATTCCAATCGAATTGGACTAGCAATTCGCCAAAAACGAACAAACCCGAAGTTATCATCAAATGAAAAACCACTTTTCTATGGCTCGATTCCAAACCAATTAGAAATGCGATTTGCCAAAAACAAACAAACCCGAAGTTATCATGAAATGAAACACCTCTTTTCATTGGCTCGATTCCAATCAAATTAGACTAACAATTCGCCAAAAACGAGCAAACCAAAAGTTATCATGAAATCAAAATCAACTTTTCATTAGCTCGATTCCAATCGATTTAGACTGCCAATTCGCCAAAAAGGAACAAACCCAAAGTTATCATGAAATGAAAACCACTGTTCTTTGGCTCGATTCCAATCAAATTAGACTAGCAATTCGCCAAAAAGGAACTAACATAGAGTTATCATGAAATCAAAAGCCACTATTCATTGGCTCGATTCCAATCGAATTGGACTAGCAATTCATAAAAAAGAACAAACCCGAAGTTATCATGAAATGAAGAACCACTTTTCATTAGCTCTATTCCAATCGATTTAGACTAGCAATTTGTCGAAAAAGAACAAACCCGAAGTTACACGAAATGAAGAACCACTTTTCTTTGGCTCAATTCCATTCGAATTAGACTAGCAATTCGCCAAAAAATTAACAAACCCGAAGTTATTATAAAATCAAGAGCCACGTTTCATTGGCTTGATTCCAATCGAATTGGACTAGTAATTCACCAAAAATGAATAAACCGAAGTTATCATGAAATCAAAAGCAACTTTTCACTTGCATGATTCCAATCGATTTAGACTAGCAATTTGCAAAAAATGAACAAACCCGAAGTTTTCATGAAATCAAAAGCCACTTTTCTTTGGCTCGATTCCAATCCAGTTAGATCGCAATTCGTCAAAAATGAACAAACCGAAGTTATCATGAAATCAAAATCCACTTTTCACTTGCTCGATTCCAATCGATTTAGACTAGCAATTCGCCAAAAATGAACAAACCCGAAGTTATCATGAAATGAAGAACCACTTTTCATTGGCTCGATTCCAATCGATTCAGACTTGCAATTCGCCAAAAACGAACAAACCCGAAGTTATCATGAAATGAAAAACCACTTTTCTTTGGCTCCATTCCAATCGAATTAGACTAGCAATTTGCTAAAAACGAAGAAACTCGAAGTTATCATGAAATGAAGAACCACTTTTTTTAGCTTGATTCCAATCGAATTAGACTAGCAATTCGCCAAAAATGAACAAACCCAAAGTTATAATGATATCAAAATCTACTTTTCATTGGCTCGATTCAAATCTATTTAGACTAGCAATTTGCAAAAAATGAAGAAGCCCGAAGTTATCATCAAAATGAAAAACCACTTTTCATTGGCTCGATTCCAGTTGAATCAGACAAGCAATTCCTCAAAAATGAACAAACTCAAAGTTATCATGAAATCAAAAACCACTTTTTATAAGCTCGATTCTAATCGAATTAGACTAGCAATTCCCAAAAAAAATGAACAAAATCGAAGTTATCATGAAACCAAAGACCACTTTTCGTTGGCTCAATTCCAGTCAAATTAGACTAGCAATTCGCCAAAAATGAACAAATTCGAAGTTATCATGAAATCAAAAACCACTTTTCATTAGCTGGATTCCATTCGAATTGGACTAGCAATTTGCCAAAAATGAACATACCCGAAGTTATCATGAAATGAAAAACCTCTTTTCATTTGCTCGATTCCAATCGAATTCCACTAGCAGTTCGCCAAAAATGAACAATCCCGAAGTTATCAAGAAATCAAAATCATCGTTTCATTAGCTCGATTCCAATCGATTTAGACTAGCAATTCGCCAAAAACGAACAAGTACGAAGTTATCATGAAATGAAAAACAACTTTTGTTTGGCTTGATTCCAATCGAATTAGACTAGCAATTTGCCAAAAAACGAACAAACCCGAAGTTATTATAAAATCAAAAAGCCACGTTTCATTGGCTTGATTCCAATCGAACTGGACTAGCAATTCGCCAAAAACGAACAAACCCGAAGTTATCATCAAATGAAAAACCACTTTTCTTTAGCTCGATTCCAAACCAATTAGAAATGCGATTCGCCAAAAACAAACAAACCCGAAGTTATCATGAAATGAAACACCTCTTTTCATTGGCTCGATTCCAATCGAATTAGACTAACAATTCAACAAAAACGAGCAAACCAAAAGTTAACATGAAATCAAAATCAACTTTTCATTAGCTCGATTCCAATCGATTTAGACTACCAATTCGCCAAAAAGGAACAAACCCAAAGTTATCATGAAATGAAAAACCACTGTTCTTTGGCTCGATTCCAATCGAATTGGACTAGCAATTCGCCAAAAACGAACAAACCCGAAGTTTTCATGAAATGAAGAACCACTTTTCATTGGCTCGATTCCAATCGATTTAGACTAGCAATTTGTCGAAAATGAACAAACCCGAAGTTATCACGAAATGAAAAACCACTTTTCTTTGGCTCAATTCCAATCGAATTAGACTAGCAATTCGCCAAAAATGAACAAACTCGAAGTTATCATGAAATCAAAAGCCACTTTTCATTTGCTCGATTCCAATCGAAATAGATAGCAATTCGCCAAAAATGAATAGACCGAAGTTAACATGAAATCAAAAGCCACTTTTCACTTGCACGATTCCAATCGATTTAGACTAGCAATTCGCAAAAAATGAACAAACCCGAAGTTTTCATGAAATCAATAGCCACTTTTCTTTGGCTTGATTCCAATCCAATTAGATCGCAATTCGTCAAAAATGAACAAACCGAAGTTATAATGAAATCAAAATCAACTTTTCATTAGCTGGATTCAAATCGAATTAGACTAGCGATTCGCCAAGAAGAACAAACCCGACGATATCATGAAATCAAAAGCCACTTTTCATTGGCTCGATTCCAATTGATTAAGACTAGCGATTCGCCAAAAACGAACAAACCTGAAGTTATCATGAAATTAAAAACAACATTTCTTTGGCTCGATTCCAATCGAATTAGACTAGCAATTCGCCAAAACTTAACAAACCCAAAGTTATCGTGAAATAAAAAGACACTTTTCATTGGCTCGATTCTAATCGAATTGGACTAGCAATTCCCCAAAAACGAACAAACCCGAAGTTATCATGAAATGAAAAACCACTTTTCATTGGCTCGATTCCAATCAAATTAGACTAGAAATTCGCCAAAAATGAATAAACCCTAAGTTATCATGAAATGAAAAACCACTTTTCTTTGGCTCGATTCCAATCGAATTAGACTAGAAATTTGCCAAAGACGAGCAAACCCGAAGTTATCGTGAAATTAAAAGCCACTTTTCATTGGCTTGATTCCAATCGAATTGGACTAGCAATTCGCCAAAAACGAATAGACCCGAAGTTATCATGAAATGAAAAACCCCTTTTCATTGGCTCGATTCCAATCGAATTTGACTAGTAGTTCGCCAAAACCGAACAAACCTGAAGTCATCATGAAATGAAAAACCACTTTCTATTGGCTCGATTCCAATTGAATTAGACTAGCAATTTGCCAAAAATGAACAAACCGAAGTTATCATGAAATCAAAATCCACTTTTCACTTGCTCGATTCCAATCGATTTAGACTAGCAATTCGCCAAAAATGAACAAACCGAAGTTATCATGAAATCAAAATCCACTTTTCACTTGCTCGATTCCAATCGATTTAGACTAGCAATTCGCCAAAAATGAACAAACCCGAAGTTATCAAGAAATGAAGAACCACTTTTCAATGGCTCGTTCCAACGGATTTAGACATGCAATTCGCCAAAAATGAACAAACCCGAAGTTATCATGAAATGAAAAACCACTTTTCTTTGGCTCCATTCCAATCGAATTAGACTAGCAATTCGCCAAAAATGAAGAAACCCAAAGTTATCATGAAATGAAAAACCACTTTTTTTAGCTTGATTCCAATCGAATTAGACTTGCAATTCGCCAAAAACGAACATACCCAAAGTTATAATGATATCAAAATCTACTTTTCATTGGCTCGATTCAAATTGATTTAGACTAGCAATTTGCCAAAAATGAATATGCCCGAAGTTATCATCAAAATGAAAAACCACTTTTCATTGGCTCGATTCCAATTGAATTAGACAAGCAATTCCCCAAAAATGAACAAACCCGAAGTTATCATAAAATCAAAAACCACTTTTCATTAGCTCGATTCTAATCGAATTAGACTAGCAATTCGCAAAAAAATGAACAAAATCGAAGTTATCATGAAAACAAAAACCACTTTTCGTTGGCTCAATTCCAGTCAAATTAGACTAGCAATTCGCCGAAAATGAACAAATTCGAAGTTATCGTGAAATCAAAAACCACTTTTCATTAGCTGGATTCCATTCGAATTGGACTAGCAATTTGCCAAAAACGAACATACCCGAAGTTATCGTGAAATGAAAAACCTCTTTTCATTTGCACGATTCCAATCGAATTCCACTAGCAGTTCGCCAAAAACGAACAATCCCGAATTTATCATGAAATCAAAATCATCTTTTCATTAGCTTGATTCCAATCGATTTAGACTAGCAATTCGCCAAAAACGAACAAGCATGAAGTTATCATGAAATGAAAAACAACTTTTGTTTGGCTTGATTCCAATTGAATTAGACTAGCAATTCGCCAAAAAACGAACAAACTTGAAGTTATTATAAAATCAAAAGCCACGTTTCATTGGCTTGGTTCCAATCGAATTAGACTAGCAATTCGCCAAAAACGAACAAGCACGAAGTTATCATGAAATGAAAAACAACTTTTGTTTGGCTTGATTCCAATTGAATTAGACTAGCAATTCGCCAAAAAACGAACAAACCCGAAGTTATTATAAACTCAAAAGCCACGTTTCATTAGCTTGATTCCAATCGATTTAGACTAGCAATTCACCAAAAACGAACAAGCACGAAGTTATCATGAAATGAAAAACAACTTTTCTTTGGCTTGATTCCAATTGAATTAGACTAGCAATTCGCCAAAAAACGAACAAACCCGAAGTTATTATAAAATCAAAAGCCACGTTTCATTGGCTTGATTCCAATCGAATTGGACTAAGAATTCGCCAAAAACGAACAAACCCGAAGTTATCATCAAATGAAAAACCACTTTTCGATGGCTCGATTCCAAACCAATTAGAAATGCGATTCGCCAAAAACAAACAAACCCGAAGTTATCATGAAATGAAACACCTCTTTTCATTGGCTCGATTCCAATCAAATTAGACTAACAATTCGCCAAAAACGAGCAAACCAAAAGTTATCATGAAATCAAAATCAACTTTTCATTAGCTCGATTCCAATAAATTTAGACTGCCAATTCGCCAAAAAGGAACAAACCCAAAGTTATCATGAAATGAAAAACCACTGTTCTTTGGCTCGATTCCAATCGAATTAGACTAGCAATTCGCCAAAAAGGAACTAACATAGAGTTATCATGAAATCAAAAGCCACTATTCATTGGCTCGATTCCAATCGAATTGGACTAGCAATTCGCCAAAAACGAACAAACCCGAAGTTATCATGAAATGAAGAACCATTTTTCATTGGCTCTATTCCAATCAATTTAGACTAGCAATTTGTCGAAAATGAACAAACCCGAAGTTATCACGAAATGAAGAACCACTTTTCTTTGGCTCAATTCCAATCGAATTAGACTAGCGATTCGCTGAAAATGAACAAACCCGAAGTTATCATGAAATCAAAAGCCACTTTTCATTTACTCGATTCCAATCGAAATAGATAGCAATTCGCCAAAAATGAATAAACCGAAGTTATCATGAAATCAAAAGCAACTTTTCACTTGCACGATTCCAATCGATTTAGACTAGCAATTCGCAAAAAATGAACAAACCCGAAGTTTTCATGAAATCAAAAGCCACTTTTCTTTGGCTCGATTCCAATCCAATTAGATCGCAATTCGTCAAAAATGAACAAATCGAAGTTATCATGAAATCAAAATCCACTTTTCACTTGCTCGATTCCAATCGATTTAGACTAGCAATTCGCCAAAAATGAACAAACCCGAAGTTATCATGAAATGAAGAACCACTTTTCATTTGCTCGATTCCAATCGATTTAGACTTGCAATTCACCAAAAATGAACAAACCCGAAGTTATCATGAAATGAAAAACCACTTTCTTTTGCTCAATTCCAATCAAATTAGACTAGCAATTCGCCAAAAACGAAGAAACCCGAAGTTATCATGTAATGAAAAACCACTTTTTTTAGCTTAATTCCAATCGAATTAGACTAGCAATTCTCCAAAAATGAACAAGCCCGAACTTATCATGAAATGAAAAACCACTTTTCTTTGGCTCGATTCCAATCGAATTAGATAGCAATTCGCCAAAAATGAACAAACCCGAAGTTATCATGAAATCAAAAGCCACTTTTCATTTGCTCGATTCCAATCGATTTAGACTAGCAATTCGACAAAAACGAACAAAACTGAAGTTATCATGAAATGAAAAATGAGTTTTCTTTGGCTCGATTCCAATCGAATTAGACTAGTAATTCCCCAAAAATGAACAAACACGAAGTTGTCTTGAAATCAAAAGCCCCTTTTCATTAGCTCTGTTCCAATCTATTTCGTCCAGCAATTCGCCAAAAATGAACAAACCCGAAGTTATCATGAAATGAAAAACCACTTTTTCTTAGCTCGATTCCAATCGAATTAGACTAGCAATTCACCAAAAATGAACAAACCCAAAGTTATCTGGAAATCAAAAGCCCCTTTTCGTTGGCTCGATTCCAATCTATTTAGACTAGCAATTCACAAAAAACGATCAAGCTCGAAGTTATCAGGAAATGAAAAACCACTTTTCTTTGGTTCGATTCCAATCTAATTAGACTAGCAATTCGCCAAAATCGAACAAACCCGAAGTTACCAGGAAATCAAAAGCCACATTTCATTGGCTCGATTCCAATCGAATTGGGCTAGAAATTTGCCAAAAATGAACAAACCAGAACTTATCATGAAATGAAAAACCACTTTTCTTTGGCTCGATTCCAATCGAATTTGACTAGTAATTCGCCAAAAACGAACAAACCCGAAGTTATCATGAAATCAAAATCAACTTTTCATTAGCTAGATTCCAATTAATTTAGACTTGCAATTCGCCAAAAAGGAACAAACCCGAAGTTATCTTGAAAAGAAAAACCATTGTTCCTTGGCTCGATTCCAATCGAATTAGACTAGCAATTCGCCAAAAATGAACAAACCCGAAGTTATCATAAAATCAAAATCAACTTTTCATTAGCTCGATTCCAATCGATTTAGACAAGCAATTCGCCAAAAATGATCAAACCCGAAGTTATGATAAAATGTAAAATCACTGTTCTTTGGCTCGATTCCAATTGAATTAGACTAGCAATTCGCCAAAAACGAGCTATCCCAAAATTATCATGAAATCAAAAGCCACTTTTTATTGGCTAGATTCCAATCGAATTAGACTAGCAATTAGCCAAAAATGAACAAACCCGTAGTTCTCATGAATTGAAAACCCACTTTTCATTGGCTCATTCCAATCGAATTGGTCTAGTAATTCGCCAAAAACGAACAAACTCGAACTTATCATGAAATCAAAATCTGCTTTTTATTAGGCCAATTCTAATCGATTTAGACTAGCAGTTCGCCAAAAACGAACAAACCCAAAGTTATCATGAAATGAAAAACCACTTTTCTTTGGCATGATTCCAATCGAATTAGACTTGCAATTCGCCAAAAATGAACATACCTGAAGTCATCATGAAATCAAAAGCCAGTCTTCATTGGCTCGATTCCAATCGATTTAGACTTGCGATTCGCCAAAAATGAACAAACCCGAAGTTATCATGAAATCAAAAGTGACTTTTCATTGGCTCAATTCAAATCTAATTGCAATAGCAATTCGTCAGAAACGAACAAACCCAAAGTTATCATGAAATGAAAAATAACTTTTCATTGGCTCGATTCCAATCGAATTAGACTAGCATTCGCCAAAAGCGAACAAACCTTAAGTTATCATGAAATCAAAATCAACTTTTCATTAGCTCGATTCAAATCGATTTAGACTACCAATTCGCCAAAAAGGAAAAAACTCGAAGTTATCAAGAAATGAAAAACTATTGTTCTTTGGCTCGATTCGAGTCGAATTAGACTAGCAATTTGCCTAAAACGAACTAACACAAAGTTATCATGAAATCAAAAGCCACTATTCATTGACTCGATTCCAATCGAATTGGACTAGCAATTCGCCAAAAACGAACAAACCCGAAGTTATCATGAACTGAAGAACCACTTTTCATTGGCTCGATTCCAATCGATATAGACTAGCAATTCGCCAAAAATGAACAAACCCGAAGTTATCACGAAATGAAAAACCACTTTTCTTTGGCTCGATTCCAATCGAATTAGACTAGCAAATCGACAAAAACGAACAAACCTGAAGTTATCATGAAATCAAAATCCACTTTTCATTGGCTCGATTCCAATCGAAATAGACTAGCAATTCGCCAAAAAGGGACAAACCCGAAGTTATCATGAAATCATGAGCCACTTTTCTTTGGCTCGATTCCAATCGAATTAGACTAGCAATTCGCCAAAAACGAGAAAACTCGAGGTTATCATGAAATCAAAAGCCACTTTTCATTGGCTCGATTCCAATCGAAATAGATAGCAATTCGCCAAAAATGAATAAGCCGAAGTTATCATGAAATCAAAAGCCACTTTTCACTTGCACAATTCCAATCTATTTAGACTAGCAATTCGCCAAAAATGAACAAACCCGAAGTTATCATGAAATCAAAAGCCACTTTTCTTTGGCTCGATTCCAATCCAATTAGATCGCAATTCGCCAAAAATGAACAAACCGAAGTTATCATGAAATCGAAATCCACTTTTCAGTTGCTCGATTCCAATCGATTTAGACTAGCAATTCGCCAAAAACGAACAGACCCGAAGTTATCATGAAATGAAGAACAACTTTTCATTGGCTCGATTCCAATCAATCTAGACAAGCAATTAGCCAAAAACGAACAAACCCAATGTTATCATGAAATGAAAAACCACTTTTCTTTGGCTCGATTCCAATCGAAGTAGACTAGCAATTCGCCAAAAATGAACAAACCCGAAGTTTTCATGAAATCAAAAGCCACTTTTCTTTGGCTCGATTCCAATCCAATTAGATCGCAATTCATCAAAAATGAACAAATTGAAGTTATCATGAAACCAAAATCCACTTTTCACTTGCTCGATTCCAATCGACTTAGACTAGCAATTTGCCAAAAATGAACAAACCCGAAGTTATCATGAAATGAAGAACCACTTTTCATTGGCTCGATTCCAATGGATTTAGACTTGCAATTCGCCAAAATCGAACAAACCCGAAGTTATCATGAAATGAAAAACCACTTTTCTTTGGCTCAATTCCAATCGAATTAGACAAGCAATTCGCCAAAAATGAACAAACCCGAAGTTATCATGAAATGGAAAGTCAATTTTCATTGGCTCGATTCCAATAGAATTGGACTAGCAATTTGCCAAAAATGAACAAACATGAAGTTATCGAGAAATGAAAAACCACTTTTCTTTGTCTTGATTCTAGTCAAATTAGATAGGTATTAGCCAAAAACAAACAAACCCAAAGTTATCATGAAATCAAAATCAACTTTTCATTAGCTCGATTCCAATCGATTTAGACTAGCAATTCGCCGAAAAATGAACAAGTCCGAAGTTATCATGAAACGGAAAACCACTTTTCGTTAGCTCGATTCCAATCGAATTAGACATGCAATTCGTCAAAAATGAACAAACCCGAAGTTATCATGAAATCAAAAGCCACTTTTCATTGGCTCGATTCCAATCGATTTAGACTTGCAATTCGCCAAAAATGAACAAACCAGAAGTTATCACGAAATGAAAAACTACTTTTCTTTGGCTCGATTCCAATCGAAGTAGACTAGCAATTCGCCAAAAACGAACAAACCCAAAGTTATCATGAAATCAAAAGTCAAATTTCACTGGCTCGATTCCAATCGAATTAGATAGCAATTCGCCAAAAACGAATAAACCGAAGTTATCGTGAAATCAAAGGCCACTTTTCACTTGCATGACTCCAATCGATTTAGACTAGAAATTCGCAAAAAACGAACAAACCCGAACTAATCATGAATTCAAAAGCCACTTTTCATTGGCTCGATTCCAATCGAATTAGATCATAATTTGCCAAAAACGAACAAACCGAAGTTATCATGAAATCAAAAGCCACTTTTCACTTGCTCGATTCCAATCGATTTAGACTAGCAATTTGCCAAAAACGAACAAACCCGAAGTTATCATGAAATGAAGAAGAACTTTTCATTAGCTCGATTCCAATCAATTCAGACTAGAAATTCACCAAAAATGAACAAACCTGAAGTTATCATGAAATGAAAAACCACTTTTCTTTGGCTCGATTCCAATCAAAGTAGACTAGCAATTCTCCAAAGATGAACTAACACGAAGTTATCATGAAATCAAAAGCCACTTTTCATTGGCTCGATTCCAATCGAGTTGGACTAGCAATTCGCCAAAAATGAAGAAACCCGAAGTTATCGTGAAATCAAAAGCCGCTTTTCATTGGCTCGATTCCAATCGAATTGCACTAGCAATTCGCCAAGAACGAACAAACCCGACGTTATCATGAAATGAAAAACCACTTTTCAGGGGCTCGATTCCAATGGAATTAGACTAGCAATTCACCAAAAATGAACAGACCCGAAGATGTCATGAAATCAAAAGCCACTTTTCATTGGCTCGATTCCAATCGATTAAGGCTAGCAATTTACCAAAACTGAACAAACCCAAAGTTATCATGAAATCAAAGGCCACTTTTCGTTGGCTCAATTCAAATAGAATTGGACTAGCAATTCGCCAAAAATGAACAAACACTAAGTTATCATGAAATGAAAAACCACTTTTCTTTGGCTCGATTCCAATAATTAGATAGGAATTAGAGAAAAACGAACAAACCCGAAGTTATCATGAAATGAAAAACCACTTTTCATTGGCTCGATTCCAATCTATTTAGATGACCAATTCGCCAAAAACGAACAAACTCGAAGTTATCGCGAAATGAAAAACCACTTTGCTTTGGCTCGATTCCAATCTAAGCAGACTAGCGATTCGCCAAAAACGAACAAACCTAAAGTTATCGTGAAATCAAAAGTCACTTTTCATTGGCTTGATTCCAATCGAATTAGATAGCAATTCGCCAAAAATGAATAAACCGAAGTTATCATAAAATCAAAGGCCACTTTTCACTTGAACGATTCCAATCGATTTAGACTAGAAATTCGTCAAAGACGAACAAACCCGAAGTTATCATGAATTGAAAAGCCACTTTTCATTGGCTCGATTCCAATCGAATTATATCACAATTCGCCAAAAATGAACAAACCGAAGTTATAATGAAATCAAAAGCTACTTTTCACTTCCTTGATTCCAATCGATTTAGACTAGCAATTCGCCAAAAATGAACAAACCCGAAGTTATCATGAAATGAAGAACAACTTTTCATTGGCTCGATTCCAATCAATTTGACTAGCAATTCGCCAAAAATGAACAAACCCGAAGTTATCATGAAATGAAGAACAACTTTTCATTGGCTCGATTCCAATCAATTTGACTAGCAATTCGGCAAAAAATGAACAAAGCCGAAGTTATCATGAAATGAAAAACCACTTTTCTTTAGCACGATTCCAATCGAATTAGACTTGCAATTTGCCAAAAATGAACAAATCTGAAGTTATCATGGAATCAAAAGCCAGTTTTCATTGGCTCGATTCCAATCGATTTAGATTTGCGATTCGCTAAAAACGAACAAACCTGAAGTTATCATGGAATCAAAAGCCACTCTTCATGGGCTCGATTCCAATCGAATTGCACTAGCAATTCGCCAGAAATGAACAAACCCGAAGTTATCATAAAATGAAAAATAACTTTTCATTAGCTCGATTCCAATCGAATTGGACTAGCAATTCGCTAAAAACGAGCAAACTTGAAGTTATCATGAAATCTAAAGCCACTTTTCATTGGCTCGATTCAAATCGAATTGCACAAGCAATTCGCCAAAAAAAACAAACCCGACGTTATCATGAAATGAAAAACCACTTTTCATTGGCTCGATTCCAAGCGAATTAGACGAGCAATTGGCCAAAAACGAACAAACCCGAAGATATCATGAAATCAAAAGCCACTTTTCACTTGCTTGATTCCAATCGATTAAAACTAGCAATTCACCAAAAACGAACAAAGCCGAAGTAATCACGAAATGAAAAACCACTTTTCATTGGCTCGATTCCAATCGAATTAGACTAGCAATTCGCCAAAAATGAACAAACCCGAAGTAATCATGAAATCAAAATCAACTTTTCATTAGCTCGATTCCAATCGATTTAGACTAGCAATTCGCCAAAAAGAAACAAACCTGAAGTTATCATGAAATGAAAAACCACTGTTATTTGGCTCGACTCCAATCTAATTAGACTAGCTATTCGTCAAAAATGAACAAACCCAAAGTTAACATGAAATGAAGAACCACTTTTAATTGGCTCGATTCCAATCGATTTAGACTAGCAATTTGCCAGAAAGAACAAACCCAAAGTTATCGCGAAATGAAAAACCACTTTTCTTTGGCTCGATTCCAATCTAAGTAGACTAGCTATTCGCCAAAAACGAACAAACCTAAAGTTATCATGAAATCAAAAGTCACTTTTCATTGGCTCGATTCCAATCGAATTAGATAGCAATTCGCCAAAAATGAATAAACCGAAGTTATCATGAAATCAAAGGCCACTTTTCACTTGCACGATTCCAATCGATTTAGACTAGAAATTCACCAAAAATGAACAAACCCGAAGTTATCATGAATCAGAAGCCACTTTTCATTGGCTCGATTCCAATCGAATTAGATCGCAATTTAACAAAAACGAACAAACCGAAGTTATAATGAAATCAAAAGCTACTTTTCACTTCCTTGATTCCAATCGATTTAGACTAGCAATTCGCCAAAAACAAACAAACCCGAAGTTATCAGGAAATGAAGAACAACTTTTCATTGGCTCGATTTCAATCAATTTAGACTAGCAATTAACCAAAAATGAACAAAGCCAAAGTTATCATGAAATGACAAACCACTTTTCTTTGGCTCGATTCCAATCGAAGTAGAGTAGCAATTCGCCAAAAACGAACTTTCCCGGAGTTATCATGAAATCAAAAGCCACATTTCATTCGCTCGATTCCACTCGAATTGGACTAGCAACTCGCCAAAAATGAGCAAACCCGAAGTTATCATGAAATCAAAAGCTACTTTTCATTGGCTCGATTCCAATCGACTTGCACTAGCAATTCACCAAAAACGAACAAACCCGACGTTATCATGAAATGAAAAACCACTCTTCATTGGCTCGATTCCAATCGAATTAGACTCGCAATTCGTCAGAAATGAACAAACCCAAAGATATCGTGAAATCAAACGCCACTTTTCATTGGCTCGATTCCAATCGATTAAGACTAGTAATTCGCCAAAACCGAACAAACCCAAAGCTATCATGAATCAAAGGCCACTTTTCATTGGCTCGATTCCAATAGAATTGGACTAGCAATTCGCCAAAAACGAACAAACGCGAAGTTATCATGAAATGAAAAACCACTTTTCTTTGGCTCGATTCCAATCAAATTAGATAGCAATTTGCCAAAAATGATCAAACCTGAATTTATCATGAAATCAAAATCAACTTTTCATTAGCTCGATTCCAATCGATTTAGACTAGCAATTCGCCAAAAAACAAACAAACCCGAAGTTATCTTGAAATGAAAAACCACTTTTCTTTGGCTCGATTCCCATCAAATTAGACATGCAATTCGCCAAAAATGAACAGACCCAAAGTTATCATAAAATCAAAAGCCACTTTTCATTGGCTCGATTCCATTAGATTTAGACTAGCAATTCTCCAAAAATGAACAAACACGAAGTTATCATGAAATCAAAAGCCACCTTTCATTGGCTCGATTCCATTTGAAATGCTCTAGCAATTCACCAAAAACGAACAATCCCGAAGTTATCATGAAATGAAAAACCTCTTTTCATTGGCTCGATTCCGTTCGAATTAGACTAGCAGTTCGCCAAAAACGCACAAACCCGAAGTTATCATGAAATCAAAATCATCTTTTCATTAGCTCGATTCCAATCAATTTAGACTAGCAATTAGCCAAAAATGAACAAACACGAAGTTATCATGAAATGAAAAACAACTTTTCCTTGGCTTGATTCCAATCGAATTAGACTAGCAATTGGCAAAAAACGAACAAACCCGTAGTTATCATGAAATCAAAAGCCACCTTTCATTGGCTCGATTCCAATCGAATTGGACTAGCAATTTGCTAAAAACGAACAAACCTAAAGTTAACATGAAATGAAAAGCCACTTTTCTTTGGCTCGATTCCAATCGTATTAGACATGCAATTCGCCAAAAAATGAACAAACCCGAAGTTATCATGAAATGAAAAACCTCTTCTCATTAGCTCGATTCCAATCGAATTAGACTAACAATTCGCCAAAAACGAACAAACCAGAAGTTATCATGAAATCAAAATCAACTTTTCAATAGCTTGGTTCCAATCGATTTAGACTCGCAATTCGCCAAAAAGGAACAAACCCGAAGTTATCATGAAATGAAAAACCATTGTTCTTTGGCTCGATTCTACTCGAATTAGACTAGCAATTCGCCAAAAACGAACTAACCCAAAGTTATCACGAAATCAAAAAGCCACTTTTCATTGGCTGGATTCCAAATGAATTGGACTAGCGATTCGCCAAAAACAAACAAACCCGATGTTATCATGAAATGAAAAATCACTTTTCATTGGCACGATTCCAATTGAATTAGACCAGCAATTTGCCTAAAACGGAAAAAACCCGAAGATATCATGAAATCAAAAGCCACTTTTCATTTGCTCGATTCCAATCGATTAAGACTAGCAATTCGCCAAAATCGAACAAACCCAAAGTTATCATGAAATCAAAGGCCACTTTTCATTGGCTCGATTCCAATCGAATTGGACTAGCACTTCGCCAAAAATGAACAAACCCGAAGTCATCACGAAATGAAAAACTACTTTTCATTGGCTCGATTCCAATCGAAGTAGACTAGCAATTCGCCAAAAACGAACAAACCCAGAGTTATCATGAAATCAAAAGCCACTTTCCAATGGCTCGATTCCAATCAAATTAGATAGCAATTCGGCAAAAATGAATAAATCGAAGTTATCATGAAATCAAAGGCCACTTTTCACTTGTGCGATTCCAATCGATTTAGACTAGAAATTCGCCAAAAATGAACAGACACGAAGTTGTCATGAAATCAAAAGCCACTTTTCATTGGCTTGATTCCAATGGAATTACATCGCAATTCGCCAAAAATGAACAAACTGAAGTTATCATGAAATCAAAAGCCACTTTTCACTGGCTCGATTCCAATCGATTAGGACTAGCAATTTGCCAAAATCGAACAAACCCAAAGTTATCATGAAATCAAAGGCCACTTTTCATTGCCTCGATTCCAATCGAATTGGACTAGTAATTTGCCAAAAATGAACAAACACAAAGTTATCATGAAATGAAAAACCACTTTTCTTTGGCTCGATTCCAATCAAATTTGATAGTAATTCATCAAAAACAAACAAACCCGAAGTTATCTTTAAATCAAAATCAACTTTTCATTAGCGCGATTCCAATTGATTTAGACAAGCAATTCGCCAAAAAACTAACTAACCCGAAGTTATCATGAAATGAAAAACCTCTTTTCAAAGGCTCGATTCCAATCGAAATAGACTAACAATTCGCCAAAAACGAACAAACCAGAAGTTATCATGAAATGAAAAACCTCTTTTCGTTGGCTCGATTCCAATCGAATTAGACTAGCAGTTCGCCAAAAATGAACAAACTCGAAGTTATCATGAAATCAAAATCATCTTTTCATTAGCCCGATTCCAATCGATTTAGACTACCACTTCGCCAAAAATGAACAAACACGAAGTTATCATGAAATGAAAAATAACTTTCCTTTGGCTCGATTCCAATCGAATTAGACTAACAATTCGCCAAAAATGAACCAACCCGAAGTTATCATGAAATCAAAAGCCACTTTTCATTGGCTCGATTCCAATCGATTTAGACAAGCAATTCGTCGAAAATGAACAAACCCAAAGTTATCATGAAATCAAAAGCCACTTTTCATTGGCTTGATTCCATTCGAATTGGACTAGCAATTCGCCAAAAACGAACAAACCCAAAGTTATCATGAAATGAAAAACCTCTTTTCATTGGCTCGATTCCAATCGAATTAGACGTGCAGTTCGCCAAAAATGAACAAAGCCGAAGTTATCATGAAATCAAAATCATCTTTTCATTAGCTCGATTCCAATCAATTTAGACTAACAATTCGCCAAAAACGAACAAAGACGAAGTTATCATGAAATGAAAAAAAACTTTTCTTTGGTTCAATTCCAATCGAATTAGACAAGCAATTCGTCAAAAATGAACAAACCCAAAGTTATCATGAAATGAAAAACCACTTTTCTTTCGCTTGATTCGAATCGAATTAGACTTGCAATACGCCAAAAATGAACAAATTTGAAGTTATCATGAAATCAAAAGCCTGTTTTCATTGGCTCGATTCCAATCGATTTAGATTTGCGATTCGCCAAAAACGAACAAACCCGAAGTTATCATGAAATAAAAGCCACTTTTCATGGACTCGTTTCCAATCGATTGCACTAGCAATTCGCCAGAAACGAACAAATCCGAAGTTATCATGAAATGAAAAATAACTTTTCATTGGCTCGATTCCATTCGAATTGGACTCGCAATTCACCAAAAACAAGCAAACCCGAAGTTATCATAAAATCTAAAGCCACTTTTCATTGGCTCGATTCCAATCGAATTGCACTAGCAATTCGCCAAAAACGAACAAACCCGACATTATCATGAAATGAAAAACCACTTTTCATTGGCCCGATTCCAATCGAATTAGACGAGCAATTCCCCAAAAATGAACAAACCTGAAGATATCATGAAATCAAAAGCCACTTTTCAATGGCTCGATTCCAATCGATTAAGACTAGCAATTCGCCAAAAACGAACAAAGCCGAAGTAATCATGAAATGAAAAAGCACTTTTCATTGGCTCGATTCCAATAAAATTAGACTTGCAATTCGCCAAAAATGAACAAACCCGAAGTTATCTTGAAATCAAAATCAACTTTTCATTAGCTCGATTCCAATCGATTTAGACTAGCAATTCGCCAAAAAGAAACAAACCTGAAGTTATCATGAAATGAAAAACCACTGTTCTTTGGCTCGATTCCAATCTAATTTGGCTAGCAATTTGCCAAAAACGAACTAACCCAAAGTTATCATGAAATCAAAAGCTACTTTCCATTGCCTCGACTCCAATCGAATTTGACTAGCAATTCGCCGAAAATGAACAAACCCAAAGTTATCATGAAATGAAGAACCACTTTTCATTGGCTCGATTCCAATCTATTTAGACTAGCAATTCGCCAAAAATGAACAAACCCGAAGTTATCGCGAAATGAAAAACCACTTTGCTTTGGATCGATTCCAATCTAAGTAGACTAGCGATTCGCCAAAAATGAACAAACCTAAAGTTATCGTGTAATCAAAAGTCACTTTTCATTGGCTCGATTCCAATTGAATTAGATAGCAATTCGCCAAAAACGAATAAACCGAAGTTATCATAAAATCAAAGGCAACTTTTCACTTGCACGATTCCAATCGATTTAGACTAGAAATTCATCAAAAATGAACAAACCCTAAGTTATCATGAATTCAAAAGCCACTTTTCATTGGCTCGATTCCAATCGAATTATATCACAATTCGCCAAAAACGAACAAACCGAAGTTATAATGAAATCAAAAGCTACTTTTCACTTCCTTGATTCCAATCGATTTAGACTAGCAATTCTCCAAAAACGAACAACCCCGAAGTTATCATGAAATGAAGAACAACTTTTCATTGGCTCGATTCCAATCAATTTAGACTAGCAATTCGGCAAAAAAAGAACAAAGCCGAAGTTATCATGAAATGAAAAACCACTTTTCTTTGGCTCGATTCCAATCGAAGTAGACTAGCAATTTGCCAAAAATGAACTAACTCATAGTTATCATGAAATCAAAAGCCACTTTTCATTGGCTCGATTCCACTTGAATTGGACTAGCAATTCGCCAAAAACGAGCAAACCCGAGTTATCAGGAAATCAAAAGCCACTTTTCATTGGCTCGATTCCAATCGAATTGCACTAGCAATTCGCCAAAAACGAACAAACTCGATGTTATCATGAAATGAAAAACCACATTTCATTGGCACAATTCCAATCGAATTAGACTAGTAATTTGCCAAAAACGAACAAACCCGAAGATATCATGAAATCAAAAGCCTCTTTTCATTGGCTCGATTCCAATCGATTAAGACTAGCAATTCGTCAAAACCGAACAAACCCAAAGTTATCATGAAATCAAAGGCCACTTTTCATTGGCTCGATTGAAATAGAATTGGACTAGCAATTCACCAAAAATGAACAAACATGAAGTTGTCATGAAATGAATAACCACTTTTCTTTGGCTCGATTCCAATCAAATTAGATAGCAATTCGCCAAAAATGAACAAACCCAAAGTTATCATGAAATGAAAAATCACTTTTCTTTGGCTCAATTCCAATCGAATTAGACTTGCAATTTGCCAAAAATGAACAAACCTGAAGTTATCATGGAATCAAAAGCCAGTTTTCATTAGCTCGATTCCAATCGATTTAGATTTGCGATTCGCCAAAAATGAACAAACTCGAAGTTATCATGGAATCAAAAGCCACTTTTCATGGGCTCGATTCCAATCGAATTGCACTAGCAATTCGCCAGAAACGAACAAGCCCGAAGTTATCATAAAATGAAAAATAACTTTTCATTAGCTCGATTCCAATCGAATTGGACTAGCAATTCGCCAAAAATGAGCAAACTCGAAGTTATCATGAAATCTAAAACCACTTTTCATTGGCTCGATTCCAATCAAATTGCACAAGCAATTCGCCAAAAATAAACAAATCCGACGTTATCATGAAATGAAAAACCATTGTTATTTGGCTCGAATCCAATCTAATTAGACTAGCAATTCGTCAAAAATGAACAAACCCAAAGTTATCATGAAATGAAGAACCACTTTTCATTGGCTCGATTCCAATCGATTTAGACTAGCAATTCGCCAAAAAGAACAAACCCGAAGTTATCGCGAAATGAAAAACCACTTTTCTTTGGCTCGATTCCAATCTAAGTAGACCAGCTACTCTCCATAAATGAACAAACCTAAAGATATCATGAAATCAAAAGTCACTTTGCATTGGCTCGATTCCAATCGAATTAGATAGCAATTCGCCAAAAACGAATAAATCGAAGTTATCATGAAATCAAAGGCCACTTTTCACTTGCACGATTCCAATTGATTTAGACTAGAAATTCACCAAAAACGAGCAAACCCGAAGTTATCATGAATCAAAAGCAACTTTTCATTGGCTCGATTCCAATCGAATTAGATCGCAATTTAACAAAAACGAACAAACCGAAGTTATAATGAAATCAAAAGCTACTTTTCACTTCCTTGATTCCAATCGATTTAGACTAGCAATTCGCCAAAAACAAACAAACCCGAAGTTATCATGAAATGAAGAACAACTTTTCATTGGCTCGATTCCAATCAATTTAGACTAGCAATTAACCAAAAATGAACAAAGCCGAAGTTATCATGAAATGAAAAACCACTTTTCTTTAGCTCGGTTCCAATCGAAGTAGACTAGCAATTCGCCAAAAACGAACTAACCTGGAGTTATCATGAAATCAAAAGCCACATTTTATTCGCTCAATTCCACTCGAATTGGACTAGCAACTCGCCAAAAATGAGCAAACCCGAAGTTATCATGAAATCAAAAGCTACTTTTCATTGGCTCGATTCCAATCGAATTGCACTAGCAATTCGCCAAAAACGAACAAACCCAACATTATCATGAAATGAAAAACCACTTTTCATTAGCTCGATTCCAATCGAATTAGACTCGCAATTCGCCAGAAATGAACAAACCCGAAGATATCGTGAAATCAAAAGCCACTTTTCATTGGCTCGATTCCAATCGTTTTAGACTAGTAATTCGCCAAAATCGAACAAACCCAAAGATATCATGAATCAAAGGCCACTTTTCATTGGCTCGATTCCAATAGAATTGGACTAGCAATTCACCAAAAACGAACAAACACGAAGTTATCATGAAATGAAAAACCACTTTTCTTTGGCTCGATTCCAATCAAATTAGATAGCAACTAGCCAAAAATGAACAAACCCGAATTTATCATGAAATCAAAATCAACTTTTCACTAGCTCGATTCCAATCGATTTGGACTAGCAATTCGCCAAAAAACAAACAAACCCGAAGTTATCTTGAAATGAAAAACCACTTTTATTTGGCTCGATTCCAATCGACGTAGACTAGCAATTCGCCAAAAACGAACTAACCCGGAGTTATCATGAAATCAAAAGCCACATTTCATTCGCTTGATTCCACTCGAATTGGACTAGGAACTCGCCGAAAACGAGCAAACCCGAAGTTATCATGAAATCAAAAGCTACTTTTCATTGGCTCGATTCCAATGACTTGCACTAGCAATTCGCCAAAAACGAACAAACCCGACGTTATCATGAAATGAAAAACCACTTTTCATTGGCTCGATTCCAATCGAATTAGAATAGCAATTTGCCAAAAATGAACAAACCCGAAGATATCGTGAAATCAAAAGCCACTTTTCATTGGCTCGATTCCAATCGATTAAGACTAGCAATTCGCCAAAACCGAACAAACCCAAAGCTATCATGAATCAAAGGCTACTTTTCATTGGCTCGATTCCAATAGAATTGGACTAGCAATTCGCCAAAAATGAACAAACACGAAGTTATCATGAAATGAAAAACCACTTTTCTTTGGCTCGATTCCAATCAAATTAGATAGCAATTTGCCAAAAATGAACAAACCTGAATTTATCATGAAATCAAAATCAACTTTTCATTAGCTCGATTCCAATCGATTTAGACTAGCAATTCGCCAAAAAATAAACAAACGTGAAGTTATCTTGAAATGAAAAACCACTTTTCTTTGGTTCGATTCCCATCGAATTAGACATGCAATTCACCAAAAATGAACAAACCCGAAGTTATCATGAAATCAAAAGCCACTTTTCATTGGCTCGATTCCATTAGATTTAGACTAGCAATTCTCCAAAAATGAACAAACACGAAGTTATCATGAAATCAAAAGCCACCTTTCATTAGCTCGATTCCATTTGAATTGCTTTAGCAATTCACCAAAAAGGAACAATCCCGAAGTTATCATGAAATGAAAAACCTCTTTTCATTGGCTCGATTCCAATCGAATTAGACTAGCAGTTCGCCAAAAACGCACAAACCCGAAGTTATCATGAAATCAAAATCATCTTTTCATTAGCTCGATTCCAATCAATTTAGACTAGCAATTAGCCAAAAACGAACAAACACGAAGTTATCATGAAATGAAAAACAACTTTTCCTTGGCTTGATTCCAATTGAATTAGAATAGCAATTGGCCAAAAACGAACAAACCCGTAGTTATCATGAAATCAAAAGCCACCTTTCATTGGCTCGATTCCAATCGAATTGGACTAGCAATTTGCTAAAAACGAACAAACCTAAAGTTATCATGAAATGAAAAGCCACTTTTCTTTGGCTCGATTCCAGTCGTATTAGACATGGAATTCGCTAAAAAAGAACAAACCCTAAGTTATCATGAAATGAAAAACCTCTTCGCATTGGCTCGATTCCAATCGAATTAGACTAACAATTCGCCAAAAATGAACAAACCAGAAGTTATCATGAAATCAAAATCAACTTTTCATTAGCTTGGTTCCAATCGACTTAGACTCGCAATTCGCCAAAAAGGAACAAACCCGAAGTTATCATGAAATGAAAAACCATTGTTCTTTGGCTCGATTCTACTCGAATTAGACTAGCAATTCGCCAAAATCGAACAAACCCAAAGTTATCATGAAATCAAAGGCCACTTTTCATTGGCTCGATTCCAATCGAATTGGACTAGCACTTCGCCAAAAATGAACAAACCCGAAGTCATCATGAAATGAAAAACTACTTTTCATTGGCTCGATTCCAATCGAAGTAGACTAGCAATTCGCCAAAAACGAACAAACCCAATGTTATCATGAAATCAAAAGCCACTTTCCAATGGCTCGATTCCAATCAAATTAGATAGCAATTCGCCAAAAATGAATAAATCGAAGTTATCATGAAATCAAAGGCCACTTTTCACTTGCGCGATTCCAATCGATTTAGACTAGAAATTCGCCAAAAACGAACAGACACGAAGTCGTCATGAAATAAAAATCCACTTTTCATTGGCTTGATTCCAATGGAATTACATCGCAATTCGCCAAAAATGAACAAACTGAAGTTATCATGAAATCAAAAGCCACTTTTCACTGGCTCGATTCCAATCGATTAAGACTAGCAATTCGCCAAAATCGAACAAACCCAAAGTTATCATGAAATCAAAGGCCATTTTTCATTTCCTCGATTCCAATCGAATTGGACTAGTAATTTGCCAAAAATGAACAAACACAAAGTTATCATGAAATGAAAAACCACTTTTCTTTGGCTCCATTCCAATCAAATTTGATAGTAATTCATCAAAAACAAACAAACCTGAAGTTATCTTGAAATCAAAATCAACTTTTCATTAGCTCGATTCCAATTGATTTAGATAACCAATTCGCCAAAAATGAACAAACCCGAAGTTATCATGAAATGAAAAACCACTTTTCATTGGCTCGATTCCAATTGAATTGGACTAGCAATTTGCCAAAAAGAACAAACTCGAAGTTATCATGAAACAAAAAGATACTTTTCTTTGGCTCGATTCCAATCACATTAGACATGCAATTCGCCAAAAAACTAACTAACCTGAAGTTATCATGGAATGAAAATCCTCTTTTCATTGGCTCGATTCCAATCAAATTAGACTAACAATTCGCCAAAAACGAACAAACCAGAAGTTATCATGAAATGAAAAACCTCTTTTCGTTGGCTCGATTCCAATCGAATTAGACTAGCAGTTCGCCAAAAATGAACAAACTCGAAGTTATCATGAAATCAAAATCATCTTTTCATTAGCTCGATTCCAATCGATTTAGACTACCAATTCACCAAAAATGAACAAACACGAAGTTTTCATGAAATGAAAAACAACTTTCCTTTGGCTCGATTCCAATCGAATTAGACTAACAATTCGCCAAAAATGAACAAACCCGAAGTTATCATGAAATCAAAAGCCACTTTTCATTGGCTCGATTCCAATCGATTTAGAGTAGCAATTTGTCGAAAATGAACAAACCCAAAGTTATCATGAAATCAAAAGCCACTTTTCGTTGGCTTGATTCATTCGAATTGGACTAGCAATTCGCCAAAAAGAACAAACCCGAAGTTATCATGAAATGAAAAACCTCTTTTCATTGGCTCGATTCCAGACGAATTAGACTAGCAGTTCGCCAAAAATGAACAAAGCCGAAGTTATCATGAAATCAAAATCATCTTTTCATTAGCTCGATTCCAATCAATTTAGACTAATAATTCACCAAAAACAAACAAAGACGAAGTTATCATGAAATGAAAAACAACTTTTCTTTGGTTCGATTCCAATCGAATTAGACTAGCAATTCGCCAAAAACAAACAAACCCGAAGTTATCGTGAAATCAAAAGCCACTTTTCTTTGGCTTGATTCGTGTAGAATTAGACTAGCAATTCGCCAAAAAATAACAAACCCGAAGTTATCCTGAAATCAAAAATCAGTTTTCATTGGCTCAATTTCGATCGAATTAGACGAGCAATTCGCCAAAAGCGAACAAACCCGAAGTTATCATGAAATCAAAAATCACTTTTCATTAGCTCGATTCCAATCGATTTAGACTAGCAATTCGCCAAAAACGAACAACTCCGAAGTTATCATGAAATGAAAAACCACTTTTCGTTGGCTCGATTTCAATCGAATTAGACTAGGAATTCGCCAAAAACGAACAACTCCGAAGTTATCATGAAATGAAAAACCACTTTTCGTTGGCTCGATTTCAATCGAATTAGACTAGGAATTCGCCAAAAACGAACAACTCCGAAGTTATCATGAAATGAAAAACCACTTTTCGTTGGCTCGATTTCAATCGAATTAGACTAGGAATTCGCCAAAAACGAACAACTCCGAAGTTATCATGAAATGAAAAACCACTTTTCGTTGGCTCGATTTCAATCGAATTAGACTAGGAATTCGCCAAAAACGAACAACTCCGAAGTTATCATGAAATGAAAAACCACTTTTCGTTGGCTCGATTTCAATCGAATTAGACTAGGAATTCGCCAAAAACGAACAACTCCGAAGTTATCATGAAATGAAAAACGACTTTTCATTGGCTCGATTTCAATCGAATTAGACTAGCAATTCGCCAAAAACGAACAACTCCGAAGTTATCATGAAATGAAAAACCACTTTTCATTAGCTCGATTCTAATCGAATTAGACTAGCAATTCGTGGAAAAAGAACAAACCCGAAGTTATCATGAAATCAAATATCACTTTTCGTTGGCTCAGTCCAGTCAAATTAGACTAGCAATTCTCGAAAAACGAACAAATTCGAAGTTATCATGAAATCGAAAACCGCTTTTAATTTGCTGGATTTCAATCCAATTAGACTTCCAATTCGCCAAAACGAACAAACCCGAAGATATCGTGAAATCAAAAGCCACTTTTCATTGGCTCGATTCCAATCGATTAAGACTAGCAATTCGCTAAAAACGAACAAACCCGAAGTTATCGTAAAATGAAAATCAACATTTCTTTGGCTCGATACCAATCGAATTAGACTAGCAATTCGCTAAAAACGAACAAACCCAAAATTATCAAGAAATCAAAAGCCACTTTTCATTGGCTCGATTCCAATCGATTTACACTAGCAATTCACAAAAAATGAACAAACCCGAAGTTATCATGAAATGAAAAACCACTTTTCTTTGTCTCGATTCCATTCGAATTAAACTAGCAATTTGCCAAAAACGAACAAATCCAATGTTATCATGGAATCAAAAGCCACTTTTCATTGGATCTATTCCAATCGAATTGGACTAACAATTCGCCAAAAATGAACAAACCCAAAGTTATCATGAAATCAAAAGCCACTTTTCATTGGGCCGATTCCAATCGAATTAGACTAGCAATTCGTCAATAACGAACAAACCCGAAGTTATCATGAAATCAAAATCAACTTTTCATTAGCTCGATTCCAATCGATTCAGACTAGCAATTCACGAAAAATGAACGAACCCGAAGTTATCATGAAATGAAAAACCACTTTTCGTTGACTCGATTTCAATCGAATTTGACTAGCAATTCGCCAAAAATGAACAAACACGAAGTTATCATAAAATAAAAAACTACTTTTCATTGGCTCGATTCCAACAGAATTAGACTAGCAATTTGTCAAAAATGAACAAACCCGAAGTTATCATGAAATGAAAAACCAATTTTTATAGGCTCGATTCCAATTGAATTAGACTAGCAATTCGCCAAAAATGATCAAACCCCAATTTATCATGAAATCAAAATCCACTTTTCATTGGCTTGATTCCAATCGAATTGGACAAGCAATTCGTAAAAAACGAACAAACCCGAAGTTATCATGAAATGAAAAATTACTTTTCGTTGGCTCGATTCCAATCGAATTATACTATTAATTCGCCAATAATGAAAAAACCCGAAGTTATCATGAAATCAAAATCAACTTTTCATTAGCTCGATTCCAATTGATTTAGACTTGCAATTCGCTAAAAATGAACAAACCCGAAGTTATCATGAAATCAAAAGCCACTTTTCATTGGCTTGATTCCATTCGATTTAGGCTAGCAAATCTCCAAAAATGTAAAACCCGAAGTTATCATGAAATCAAAAGCCACCTTTCATTGGCTCGATTCAATTCGAATTGGACTAGCAATTCACCAAAAATGAACAAACCCTAAGTTATCATGAAATAAAAAACCTCTTTTCATTGGCTTGATTCCAATCGAATTAGACTAGCAGTTCGCCAAAAATGAACAAACCCGAAGTTATCATGAAATGAAAAACAACGTTTCTTTGGCTTGATTCCAATCGAATTAGACTAGCAATTGGCCAAAAACGAACAAACTCGAAGTAATCTTGAAATCAAAAGCCACTTTTCATTGGCTCGATTCCAATCGAATTGGACTCGCAATTTGCAAAAAATGAACAAACCCAAAGCTATAACGAAATGAAAAACCACTATTCTTTGGCTCGATTCCAATCGAATTAGACATGCAATTCGCCAAAAACGAACAAAGCCCGAAGTTATCATGAAATGAAAAACCTCTTTTCAATTGCTCGATTCCAATCGAATTATACTAACAATTCGCCAAAAATGAACAAACCCGAAGTTATCATGAAATCAAAATCAACTTTTCATTAGCTCGATTCCAATCGATTTAGACTCGCAATTCGCCAAAAAGGAACAGACCCGAAGTTATAATGAAATGAAAAACCACTGTTCTTTGGCTCGATCCCACTCGAATTAGACTAGCAATTCGCCAAAAATGAACAGACCCGAAGTTATCATGAAATGAAAAACAACTTTTCTTTGGCTCAATTCCAATCGAATTAGACATGCAATTCACCAAAAATGAATAAACCCGAAGTTATCATGAAATCAAAAGCACTTTTCAATGGCTCGATTCCAATCGATTTAGACTAGCAATTCGTCAAAAACGAACAAACCCGAAGTTATCATGAAATCAAAAGCCACTTTTCATTGGCTCGGTTCCATTCGAATTGGACTAGCAATTCGCCAAAAATGAACAAACCCGATGTTATCATGAAATGAAAAACGACTTTTCTTTGGCTCGATTCCAATCAAATTAGATAGCAATTCGTCAAAAACGAACAAACCCGAAGTTATCGTGAAATTAAAATCAACTTTTCATTAGCTCGATTCCAATCAATTTAGACTAGCAATTCGCCTAAAATGAACAAACCCAAAGTTATCATGAAATGAAAAACAACTATTTTCTGGCACAAGTCCACTCAAATTAGACTAGCAGTTCGCTAAAAATGAACAAAGCCGAAGTTATCATGAAATCAAAATCATCTTTTCATTAGCTCGATTCCAATCAATTTAGACTACCAATTCGACAAAAACGAACAAAGACGAAGTTATCATGATATGAAAAACAACTTTTCTTTGGTTCGATTCCAAGCGAATTGATTCCAAGCGAATTAGACTAGCAATTCGCCAGAAATGAACAAACCCGAAGTTATCATGAAATTAAAAGCCACTTTTCTTTGGCTCGATTAGTATCGAATTAGACAGCAATTCGCCAAAAAAGAACAAACCCGAAGTTATCCTGAAATCAAAAACCAATTTTCATTGGCTCAATTTCAATCGAATCAGACCAGCAATTCGCCAAAAGCGAACAAACCCGAAGTTATCATGAAATGAAAAACCACTTTTCATTGGCTCGATTCCAATCGATTTAGACTAGCGATTCGCCAAAAATGGACAAACCCGAAGTTATCATGAAATCAAAAGCCACTTTTCATTGGCTCGATTCCAATCGAATTGTACTAGCAATTCGTCAAAAATGAAAAAACCCGAAGTTATCATGAAATGAAAAACCACTTGTCATTGGCTCGATTCCAATCGAATTAGACTTGCAATTCGCCAAAAAAGAACAAACCCGAACTTATCATGAAATCAAAAGCCACTTTTCATTGGCTCGATTCCAATCGAATTAGATTGCAATACGCCAAAAACGAACAAATCGAAGTTATCATGAATTCTAAAGCCACTTTTCACTTGCTCGATTCAAATTGATTTAGTCTAGCAATTCGCCAAAAATGAACAAACACGAAGTTATCATGAAATGGAGAACCACTTTTCATTGGCTCGATTCCAGTTGATTAGACTAGCAATTCGCCAAAAATGAACAAACCGATAATTATCATGCAATGAAAAACAACTTTTCTTTAGCTCGATTCCAATCGAATTAGACTAACAATTCGCCAAAAATGAACAAACCCGAAGTTATCATGAAATCAAAATCAACTCTTCATTAGCTCGATTCCAATCGATTTAGACTCGCAATTCGCTAAAAAGGAACAGACCCGAAGTTATCATGAAATGAAAAACCACTTTAGACAAGCAATTCGCCAAAAAGGAACAAACCCGAAGTTATCATTAAATGAAAAACCACTGTTCTTTGGCTCGATTCCAATCCAATTAGACTAGCAATTCGCCAAAAATGAACTAACCCAAAGTTATCATGAAATAAAAAGCCACTTTTCATTGGCTCGATTCCAATCGAATTGAACCAGCAATTCGCCAAAAATGAACAAACTCAAAGTCATCATGAAATGAAAAACCACTTTTCATTAGCTCAATTCCAATTGAATTAGACTAGTAATTTGCCAAAAACGAACAAACCCGAAGTTATCATGAAATCAAAATCAACTTTTCATTAGCTCGATTCCAATCGATTTAGACTAGCAATTCGCCAAAAAGAAACAAACCTGAAGTTATCGTGAAATGAAAAACCACCGTTCTTTGGGTCGATTCCAATCTAAGTAGACTAGCAATTTGCCAAAAACGAACTAACCCAAAGTTATCATGAAATCAAAAGCCACTTTTCATTACCTCGACTCCAGTCGAATTGGACAACAATTCGCCAAAAATGAATAATCCGAAGTTATCATGAAATCAAAGGCCACTTTTCACTTGCACGATTCCAATCAATTTAGACTAGAAATTCGCCAAAAACGAACAAACCCGAAGTTATCGTGAGTTCAAAAGCCACTTTTCATTGGATCGATTCCAATCCAATTAGATCACAATTCGCCAAAAATGAACAAACCGAAGTTATCACGAAATCAAAAGTCACTTTTCACTTGCTTGATTCCAATCGATTTAGACTAGCAATTCGCCTAAAACGAACAAACCCAAAGTTACCATGAACTGAAGAACAACTTTTCATTGGCTTGATTCCAAACAATTTAGACTAGCAATTCGCCAAAAATGAACTAACAAGGAGTTATCAAGAAAGCAAAGGCCACTTTTCATTGGCTCGATTCTAATCGAATTGGACTAGCAATTCTCCAAAAATGAACAAACCCAAAGTTTTCATGAAATCAAAAGCCACTTTTCATTGACTCGATTCCAATCAAAATGCACTAGCAGTTCGCCAAAAACGAACAAACCCGACATTATCATGAAATGAAAAACCACTTTTCATTGGCTCGATTCCAATCGAATTGGACTAGCAATTCGCCAAAAATGAACAAACCCGAAGATATCATGAAATCAAAAGCCACTTTTCATTGGCTTGATTCCAATCGATTAAGACTACCAATTCGCTAAAACCGAAAAAACCTGAAGTTATCATGAAATCAAAAGCCACTTTTCATTGGCTCAATTCCAATCAAATTGCCCTAGCAATTCGCCAAAAACGAACAAACCCGACGTTATCATGAAATGAAAAACCACTTTTCATTGGCTCGATTCCAATAGAATTAGACTAGCAATTCGCCAAAAATGAACAAACCCGATGATATTTTGAAATGAAAAGCCACTTTTCATTGGTCAATTCCAATCGATTAGGACTAGCAATTTGCCAAAATCGAACAAACCCAAAGTTTTCATGAAATCATAGGCCACTTTTCATTGGCTCGATTCCAATAGAATTGGACTAGCAATTCGCTAAAAATGAACAAATACGAAGTTATCATGAAATGAAAAACCACTGTTCTTTAGCTCGATTCCAATCAAATTTGATAGCAATTAGCCAAAAATGAACGAACCCGAAGTTATCATGAAATCAAAATCAACTTTTTATTAGCTCGATTCCAATCGATTTAGACTAGCAATTCGCCAAAAAACGAACAAACCCGAAGTTATCATGAAATGAAAAACCACTTTTCTTTGGTTCGATTCCAATCGAATTAGACATGCTATTCGCCAAAAATGAACAAACCCGAAGTTATCATGAAATCAAAAGCCACTTTTCATTGGCTCGATTCCATTCGATTTAGACTAGCAATTCTCCAAAAATGAACAAACCCGAAGTTATCATGAAATCAAAAGCCACTTTTCATTGGCTCGATTCCGTTCTAATTGGACTAGCAATTCGCCAAAAACGAACAAACATGAAGTTATCATGAAATGAAAAACTTCTTTACATTGCCTCGATTCCAATCGAATTCGACTAGCAGTTCGCCAAAAACGAACAAACCCGAAGTTATCATGAAATCAAAATCATCTTTTCATTAGCTCGATTCCAATCGATTTAGACTAGAAATTAGCCAAAAACGAACAAACACGAAGTTATCATGAAATGAAAAAAAAAAATCTTTGGCTTGATTCCAATCGAATTAGACTAGCAGTTGGTCAAAAAGAACAAACCCGAAGTTATCATGAAATCAAAAGCCACTTTTCATTAGCTCGATTCCAATCGAATTGGACTAGCAATTTGCGAAAAACGAACAAACCCGAAGTTATCATGAAATGAAAAACCACTTTTCTTAGGCTCGATTCCAATCGAATTAGACATGCAATTTGCCAAAAATGAACAAACCCGAAGTCATCATGAAATAAAAAACCTCTTTTCATTGGCTCGATTCCAATCGAATTAGAAAACAATTCACCAAAAATGAACAAACCAGAAGCTATCATGAAATCAAAATCAACTTTTCATTGGCTTGATTCCTATCGATTTAGACTCGCAATTCGCCAAAAAGGAGCAAACCCGAAGTTATCATGAAATGAAAAACAACTGTTCTTTAGCTCAAGTCCACTCGAATTAGACTAGCAATTGGCTAAAAACGAGCTAACCCAAAGTTATCATGAAATCGAAAGCCACTTTACATTGGCTAGATTCCAACCGAATTGGACTAGCAATTCACCAAAAATGAACAAACTCGACGTTATCATGAAATGAAAAACCACTTTTCATTGGCTCGATTCCAATTGAATTAGACTAGCAACCCGCCAAAAACGAACAAACCCGAAGATATCATGAAATCAAAAGCCACTTTTCATTGGCTCGATTCCAATCGATTAAGACTAGCAATTCGCTAAAATCGAACAAATCCAAAGTTATCATGAAATCAAAGGCCACTTTTCATTGGCTCGATTCCAATCGAATTGCACTAGCAATTCGCCAAAAATGAACAAACCTGAGGCTATCATGAAATGAAAAACTACTTTTCATTGGCCCGATTCCAATCGAAGTAGACTAACAATTCGCAAAAAATGAACAAACCCAAAGTTATCATGAAATCAAAAGCCACTTTTCAATGGCTCGATTCCAATCTAATTAGATAGCAATTCGCCAAAAATGAATAAATCGAAGTTTTCATGAAATCAAAGGCCACTTTTCACTTGCACGATGCCAATCAATTTAGGCTAGAAATTCGCCAAGAATGAACATACCCGAAGTTATCATGAAATCAAAAGTCACTTTTCATTGGGTCGATTCCAATTGAATTAGATCGTAATTCGCCAGAAACGAACATACTGAAGTTATCATGAAATCAAAAGCCACTTTTCATTGGCTCGATTCCAATCGATTAAGACTAGCAATTCGACAAAATCGAACAAACCTAAAGTTATCATGAAATCGAAGGCCACTTTTAATAGCCTCGATTCCAATCAAATTGGACTAGCAGTGTGCCAAAAATGAACAAACACAAAGTTATCCTGAAATGAAAAACCACTTTTCTTTGGCTCGATTCCAATCAAATTAGATAGCAATTCGTCAAAAATGAACAAACCCGAAGTTATCATGAAATCAAAATCAACTTTTCATTACCTCGATTCCAATCGATTTGGACTAGCGATTCATCGAAAATGAACAAACCCGAAGTTATCATGAAATCAAAAGCCACTTTTCAATGGCTTGATTCAATTCGAATTGAACTAGCAATTCGCTAAAAATGAGCAAACCCGAAGTTATCATGAAATGAAAAACCTCTTTTCATTGGCTCGATTCCAATCGAATTAGACTAGCAGTTCGCTAAAAACGAACAGACCCGAAGTTATCATGAAATCAAAATCATCTTTTCATTACCTCGATTCCAATCGATTTAGACTACCAATTCGCCAAAAACAAACAAAGACAAAGTTATCGTGAAATGAAAAACAACTTTTCTTTGGGTCGATTCCAATCGAATTAGACTAGTAATTTGCCAAAAATGAACAAACTCGAAGTTATCATGAAATCAAAAGCCACTTTTCATTGGCTCGATTCCAATCGATTTAGACTAGCAATTCGTCGAAAACGAACAAACCCAAAGTTATCATGAAATCGAACAAACCCGAAGTTATCATGAAATCAAAAGCCACTTTTGATTGGCTCGATTCCAATCGATTAGACTAGTAATTTGCCAAAAATGAACAAACTCGAAGTTATCATGAAATCAAAAGCCACTTTTGATTGGCTCGATTCCAATCGATTAGACTAGTAATTTGCCAAAAATGAACAAACTCGAAGTTATCATGAAATCAAAAGCCACTTTTGATTGGCTCGATTCCAATCGATTAGACTAGTAATTTGCCAAAAATGAACAAACTCGAAGTTATCATGAAATCAAAAGCCACTTTTGATTGGCTCGATTCCAATCGATTAGACTAGTAATTTGCCAAAAATGAACAAACTCGAAGTTATCATGAAATCAAAAGCCACTTTTGATTGGCTCGATTCCAATCGATTAGACTAGTAATTTGCCAAAAATGAACAAACTCGAAGTTATCATGAAATCAAAAGCCACTTTTGATTGGCTCGATTCCAATCGATTAGACTAGTAATTTGCCAAAAATGAACAAACTCGAAGTTATCATGAAATCAAAAGCCACTTTTGATTGGCTCGATTCCAATCGAATTTTACTAGCAATTCGTTAAAAATGAACAAACCCGAAGTTATCACGAAATGAAAAACCACTTTTCATTGGCTTGATTCCAATCGAATTAGATCGTAATTCGCCAAAAATGAACAAACCAAAGTTATCATGAAATCTAAAGCCACTTTTCACTTGCTCGATTCCAATCGATTTACTCTAGCAATTCGCCAAAAAATGAACAAACCCGAAGTTATCATGAAATGAAGAACCACTTTTCATTGGCTCGATTCCAATCGATTAGACTAGTAATTTGCCAAAAAGAACAAACCAAAAGTTATCATGAAATGAAAAACAACTTTTCTTTGGCTCGATTCCAATCGAATTAGATAGCAATTCGCCAAAAATGAACAAACACAAAGTTATCATGAAATCAAAAGCCACTTTTCATTAGCTAGATTTCAATCGTTTCACACTAGCAATTCGCCAAAAACGAAAGAACCCGAAGTTATCATGAAATGAAAAACCACTTTTCTTTGGCTCGATTCCAATCGAATTAGACTAGGAATCCGCCAAAAACGAACAAACCCAAAGTTATCATAAAATCAAAAGCCACTTTTATTGGCTCGATTCCAATCGAATTTGACTAGCAATTCGCCAAAAATGAACAAACCCGAAGTTATCACGAAATGAAAAACCCCTTTTCATTGGCTAGATTCCAATCGAATTAGAATAGCAGTTCGCCAAAAACGAACAAACCTGAACTTATCATGAAATGAAAAACCACTTTTCATTGGCTCGATTCCAATCGATTTAGACTAGCAATTCGCCAAAAACAAACAAACTCGAAGTTATCATCAAAATGAAAAACCACTTTTCATTGGCTCGATTCCAATCGAATTAGACTAGCAACGCGCCAAAAACGAACAACCTCGAAGTTATCATGAAATCAAAAACCACTTTTCATTAGCTCGATTCTAATCGAATTAGACTAGCAATTCGTGGAAAAATGAACAAGCCAGAAGTTATCGTGAAATCAAATATCACTTTTCGTTGGCTCAATCCAGTCAAATTAGAATAGAAATTCGCCAAAAACGAACAAATTCGAAGTTATCATGAAATCGAAAACCACTTTTCATTTGCTGGATTTGAATCCAATTAGACTTCCAATTTGCCAAAATGAACAAGCCCGAAGTTATCGTGAAATCAAAAGCCACTTTTCTTTGGCTCGATTCCAATCGATTAAGACTAGCAATTTGCTAAAAATGAACAAACCCGAAGTTATCGTGAAATGAAAAACAACATTTCTTTGGCTCGATTCCAATTGAATTAGACTAGCAATTCGCTAAAAATGAACAAACCCAAAGTTGTCAAGAAATCAAAAGCCATTTTTCATTGGCTCGACTCCAATCGATTTACACTAGCAATTCGCCAAGAATGAGCAAACCTGAAGTTATCAAGAAATGAAAAAACACTTTTCTTTGTCTCGATTCCAATCGAATTAGACTAGCAACTCGCCAAAAACGAACAAATCCGAAGCTATCCTAAAATCAAAAACCACTTTTCATTAGCTCGATTCCAATCGAATTAGTCAGCAATTCGCCAAAAATAAACAAACCCGAATGTATCATGAAATGAAAAACCACTTTTCTTTAGCTTGATTCCAATCGTCTAAGACTAGCAATTCGCCAAAAATGAACAAACCAGAAATTATCATGAAATGAAAAACCACTTTTCTTTGGCTCGATTCCAATCGAATTAGATAGCAATTCGCCAAAAACGAACAAACCCGAAGTTATCATGAAAGCAAAAGCCACTTTTCGTTTGCTCGATTCCAATCGATTTAGACTAGCAATTCGCCAAAAACGAACAAACCCGAAATTATCATGAAATGAAACACAACTTTTCATTGGCTCGATTCCAATCGAATTAGACTAGTAATTCGCCAAAAATGAACAAACCCGAAGTTATTATGAAATGAAAACCCACTTTTCTTTGGCTCGATTCCAATCGAATTAGATAGCGATTCATCGAAAACAAACAAACTCGAAGTTGTCTTGAAATCAAAAGCCCCGTTTCACTAGCTCGATTCCAATCTATTTAGACTAGCAATTCCCCAAAAATGAACAAATCCAAAGTTATCATGTAATGAAAAACCACTTTTTATTAGCTCAATTCCAATCAAATTAGACTAGCAATTTGCTAAAAACGAGCAAACCCAAAGTTATCAAGAAATAAAAAACCACTTTTCTTTGTCTCAATTCCAATCGAATTAGACTAGCAATTCGCCAAAAATGAAAAAATCCAATGTTATGATGAAAACAAAAGCCACTTTTCATTGGCTCTATTCCAATCGAATTGGAATAGCAATTCACCAAAAATGAACAACCCAAAGTTATCAAGAAATCAAAATCCACTTTTGATTGGCTCGATTCCAATCGAATTAGACTAGCAATTCGCCAATAACGAACAAACCCGAAGTTTTCATGAAATTAAAATCAACTTTTCATTTGCTCGGTTCCAATCGATTTAGACTAGCAATTCACGAAAAATGAACAAACCTGAAGTTATCATGAAATGAAAAACCACTGTTCTTTGACTCGATTCCAATCGAATTGGACTAGTAATTCGGCAAAAACGAACATACCCGAAGTTATCATAAAATAAAAAATCACTTTTCATTGGCTCGATTCCAATAGAATTAGACTAGCGATTCGCCAAAAACGAACAAGCCCGAAGTTATCATGAAATGAAAAACCATTTTTTATTGGCTCGATTCCAATTGAATTAGACTAGCAATTCGCCAAAAACGATCAAACCCAAAGTTATCATGAAATCAAAATCCATTTTTCATTGGCTCGATTCCAATCGATTTATACTAGCAATTCGCCAAAAATAAACAAACCCGAAGTTATCATGAAATGAAAAACCACTTTTCTTCGGCTCGATTCCAATCGAATTAGACTAGCAATTCGCCAAAGACGAACAAGCCCAAAGTTATCCTGAAATCAAAAACCACTTTTCATTAGCTCGATTCCAATCGAATTAGACTGTCAATTCGTGAAAAACAAACAAACTCGACGTTATCATGAAATGAAAAACTACTTTTCTTTAGCTCGATTCCAATCGAATTAGACTAGCAATTCGCCAAAAACAAACAAACCCGACGTTATCATGAAATGAAAAACCACTTTTCTTTAGCTCGATTCCAATCGAATTAGACTAGCAATTCGCCAAAAATAAACAAACCCGAAGTTATCATGAAATGAAAAACAACTATTCATTAGCTAGATTCCAATCGAATTAGACTAGCAATTCGATTCTTTGGCTCAATTCCAATCGAATTAGATTGCAATTCACCGAAAACGAACAAACCCAAAGTTGTCTTGAAATCAAAAGCCCCTTTTCATTGGCTCGATTCCAATCTATTTAGACTAGCAATTTGCCAAAAATGAACAAACCCAAAGTTATCATGTAATGAAAAACCACTTTTTATTAGCTGGAGTCCATTCAAATTGGACTAGCAGTTCGCCAAAAACGAACAAACCCGAAGTTATCACGAAATGAAAAACCACTTTTCTTTGGCTCGATTCCAATCGAATTTAATTTGTAATTCGTTGAAAACGAACAAACCCGAAGTTGTCTTGAAATCAAAAGCCCCTTTTCATTGGCTCGATTCCAATCTATTCAGACTAGCAATTCGCCGAAAATGAACAAACCTGAAGTTATCATGAAATGAAAACCACTTTTCATTGGCTCGATTCCAATCAAATTAGACTAGCAATTCGCCAAAAATGAACAAACCCGAAGTTATCAAGAAATGAAAAACCACTTTTCTTTGGCTCGATTACATTCGAATTAAATTTGTAATTCGCCAAAAATGAACAAACATGATGTTATCATGAAATCAAAATCCACTTTTCACTTGCTCGATTCCAATCGATTTAGACTAGTAATTCGCCAAAAATGAACAAACCCGAAGGTATCATGAAATGAAGAACCACTTTTCATTGGCTCGATTCCAATCGATTTAGACTAGCAATACGCCAAAAACAAACAAACCCGCAGTTATCATGAAATGAAAAACCACTTTTCTTTGGCTCGATTCCAATCGAATTAGACTAGCAATTCGCCAAAAACGAATGAATCCGGAGTTGTCCTGAAATCAAAAACCACTTTTCATTAGCTCGATTCCAATCGAATTAGACTAGTGATTCGCCAAAAATGAACAAACCAGCAGTTATCATGAAATGAAAAACGACTTTTCTTTGGCTCGATTCCAATCAAATTAGATAGCAATTCGCCAAAAACGAACAAACCCGAAGTTATCATGAAAGCAAAAGCCACTTTTCATTTGCTCGATTCCAATCGATTTAGACTAGCAATTCGCCAAAAACGAACAAACCCGAAGTTATCATGAAATGAATCACAACTTTTCATTGGCTCGATTCCAATCGAATTAGACTAGTAATTCGCCAAAAATGAGCAAACCCGAAGTTATCATGAAATGAAAAACCACTTTTCTTTGGCCTCATTCCAATCGAATTAGATAGCAATTTGTCGAAAATAACAAACCCGAAGTTGTCTTGAAATCAAAAGCCCCTTTTCATTGACTCGATTCCAATCTATTTAGACTAGCAATTCCCCAAAAATGAACAAGTCCAAAGTTATCATGTAATGAAAAATCACTTTTTATTAGCTCGATTCCAATCAAATTAGACTAGCAATTCGCCAAAAATGAACAAATCCAATGTTATCATGAAATCAAAAGCCACTTTTCATTGGCTCTATTCCAATCGAATTGGACTAGTAATTCGCCAAAAATGAACAACCCAAAGTTATCAAGAAATCAAAAATCACTTTTCATTGGCTCAATTCCAATCGAATTAGACTAGCAATTCGCCAATAACGAACAAACCCGAAGTTATCATGAAATTAAAATCAACTTTTCATTTGCTCGGTTCCAATCGATTGAGACTAGCAATTCACGAAAAATGAACAAACCGAAAGTTATCATGAAATGAAAAACCACTGTTCTTTGGCTCGATTCCCATCGAATTGGACTAGCAATTCACCAAAAATGAACAAACCCAAAGTTATCATAAAATAAAAAACCACTTTTCATTGGCTCGATTCCAATAGAATTAGACTAGCAATTCGCCAAAAACGAACAAGCCCGAAGTTATCATGAAATGAAAAGCCACTTTTTATTAGTTCGATTCCAATCGAATTAGACTAGCAATTCGCCAAAAACGAACAAAGCCGAAGTTATCAAGGAATGAAAAACCACTTTTCTTTGGCTCGATTCCAATCGACTTAAATTTGTAATTCGCCAAAAATGAACAAACATGATGCTATCATGAAATCAAAAGCCACGTTTCATTGGCTCGATTCAATCAAATTATATCGTAATTCGCCAAAAACGAACAAAACCGAAGTTATCGTGAAATCAAAATCCACTTTTCACTTCCTCGTTTCCAATCGATTTAAACTAGATTTTTGCCAAAAACAAACAAACCCAAAGTTATCATGAAATGAAGAACCACTTTTCATTGGCTCGATTCCAATCGATTTAGACTAGCAATTAGCCAAAAACGAACAAATCGGAACTCATCATGAAAAGAAAAATCACTTTTCTTTGGCTCGATTCCAATCGACTTAGACTTGTAATTCGCTAAAAATAAACGAACCAGAAGTTATCATGAAATCAAAAGCCACTTTTCATTGGCTCAATTCCAATCTATTTAGACTAGCAATTCGCCAAAAACGAACAAACCAAAGTTATCATGAAATCAAAAGTCACTTTTCATTGGCTCGATTCCAATCGAATTGGACTAATAATTCGCCAAAAATGAACAAACCTGAAGTTACCATGACATGAAAAACCTCTTTTCATTGGCTCGATTCCAATTGAATTAGACTAGCAATTCGCTAAATAGGAACAAATTCGAAGTTATCATGAAATCGAAATCATCTTTTAATTAGCTCGATTCCAATCGATTTAGACTAGCACTTCGCCAAAAACGAACAAACACGAAGTTATCATGAAATGAAAAACCACTTTTCGTTGGCTCGATTCCAATCGAATTAGACTAGCAATTCGCCAAAAACGAATAAACCGAAGTTATCATGAAATCAAAAGCCGCTTTTCACTTGCACGATTCCAATCGATTTAAACTAGCGATTCGCCTAAAATGAACAAACCCAAAGTTATCATGAAATCAAAAGCCACTTTTCATTGGCTCGATTCCAATCGAATTAGTTCGCAATTCGCCAAAAACGAACAAAACCGAAGATTCCGTGAAATCAAAATCCACTTTTCACTTGCTCAATTCCAAACCATTTAGACTAGCAATTCACCAAAAATGAACAAACCCGAAGTTATCATGGAATGAAGAACCACTTTTCATTGGCTCGATTCCAACCGATTTATACTAGCAATTCGCCAAAAACAAACAAGCCCGAAGTTATCACGAAATGAAAAACCACTTTTCTTTGGCTCGATTCCAATCGAATTAGACTAGCAATTCGCCAAAAATGAACAATCCTGAAGTTATCCTGAAATAAAAACCACTTTTCATTAGCTCGATTCCAATCGAATTAGACTAGCAATTCGCCAAAAATAAACAAACCCGAAGTTATCATGAAATGAAAAACCACTTTTCTTTAGCTCGATTCCAATCGTGTTAGACTAGCAATTCGCCTAAAACGAACAAACCAGAAGTTATCATGAAATAAAAAACCACTTTTCTTTGGCTCCATTCCAATCGAATTAGATAGCAATTCGCCAAAAACGAACAAACCCGAAGTTATCATGAAAGCAAAAGCCACTTTTCGTTTGCTCGATTCCAATCGATTTAGACTAGCAATTCGCCAAAAACGAACAAACCAGAAGTTATCATGAAATGAAACACAGCTTTTCATTGGCTCGATTCCAATCGAATTAGACTAGTAATTCGCCAAAAACGAACATACCTGAAGTTATCATGAAATGAAAAACCACTTTTCTTGGGCTCTATTCCAATCGAATTAGACTAGGAATTCCCTAAAAACGAAGAAACCCGAAGTTATCATGAAATGAAACACAACTTTTCATTGGCTCGATTTCAATCGAATTATACTAGTAATTCGCCAAAAACGAACATACCCGAAGTTATCATGAAATGAAAAACCACTTTTCTTGGGCTCTATTCCAATCGAATTAGACTAGCAATTCCCCAAAAATGAAGAAACCCGAAGTTATCATGAAATGAAACATAACTTTTCATTGGCTCGATTCCTATCGTATTAGATTAGTAATTAGCCAAAAATGAACAAACCCGAAGTTATCATGAAATGAAAAACCACTTTTCTTTGGCTCGATTCCAATCGAATTAGACTAGCAATTCGCCAAAAATGAACAAACCTGAAATTATCCTGAAATCAACAACCACTTCCAATTGAATTAGAATAGCAATTTGCCAAAAACGAACAAACCCGATGTTATCAAAAATGAAAAACCACTTTTCTTTGGCTTGATTCCAATCCAATTAGATAGCAATTCGCTGAAAACGAACAAAACCGAAGTTGTCTTGAAATCATAATCATCCTTCCATTAGCTCGATTCCAATCGATTTAGACTAGCAATTCACCAAAAATGAACGAACCCGAAGTTATCATGAATTGAAAAACTAATTCGAATTAGATCGAGCTAATAAAAATTGATTGAAATCATAATCATCCTTCCATTAGCTCGATTCCAATCGATTTAGACTAGCAATTCACCAAAAATGAACGAACCCGAAGTTATCATGAATTGAAAAACCACTTTTTATTAGCTCGATTCCAATCGAATTAGACTAGCAATTCGCCAAAATCGAACAAACCCGAAGTTATCAAGAAATGAAAAACCACTTTTCTTTGGCTCGATGCCAATCGAATTAAACTTGTAATTCGCCAAAAATGAACAAACCTGATGTTATCATGAAATCAAAAGACACTTTTCATTAGCTCGATTCCAATCGAATTAGGTCGCAATTCAACAAAAACGAATAACCCGAAGTTATCATGAAATCTGAATCCACTTTTCAGTTGCTTGATTCCAATCGAATTGGACGAGCAATTCGCCAAAAACGAACAAACTTGAAGTTATCATGAAATGAAAAACCACTTTTCATTGACTCGATTCCAATTGAATTTGACAAGCAATTCACCAAAAATGAATAAACCCGAAGTTATCATGAAATCGAAATTAACTTTTCGTTCGCTCGATTCCAATGATTTAGACAAGCAATTTGCCAAAAAGGAACAAATTCAAAGTTAGCATGAAATGAAAAACCACTGTTCTCTGGCTCGATTACAATCGAATTGGACTAGCAATTCGCCAAAAAGGAACAAACCCGAAGTTATCATGAAATGAAAAACCACTTTTCATTGGCTCGATTATAATCGAATTAGACTAGCAAGTCGCCAAAAATAAATAAACCCGAAGTTATCATGAAATCAAAATCAACTTTTCATTCGCTCGATTCCAATCGATTAAGACTAGCAATTCGCCAAAAAGGAACAAACCCTAAGTCATCATGAAATGAAAAACCATTTTTCACTGGCTCAATTCCAATCGAATTAGACTAGCAAGTCGCCAAAAAGAACAAACCCAAAGTTATCATGAAATCAAAATCCACTTTTCATTGGCTCGATTCCAATCGATTTAGACTAGTAATTCGCCAAAAATGAACAAACCCAAAGTTATCATGAAATAAAAAACCACTTTTCATTGGCTCAATTCCAATTGAATTAGACTAGCAATTCGCCAAAAAGGAACAAACCCGAAGTTATCATGAAAACCAAATTAATATTTTCATTAGCTTGATTCCAATCGATTTAGACTGGCACTTCGCCAAAAATGAACAAACACGAAGTTATCATGAAATGAAAAACGACTTTTCCTTGGCTCGATTCCAATCGAATTAGACTAGCAATTCGCCAAAAACGAACAAACCCGAAGTTTTCACGAAATCAAAAACCACTTTTCATTGGCTCAATTCCAATTGAATTAGACTAGCAATTCGCCAAAAAGGAACAAACCCGAAGTTATCATGAAATGAAAAACCACTTTTCATTGGCTCAATTCCAATTGAATTAGACTAGCAATTCGCCAAAAAGGAACAAACCCGAAGTTATCATGAAATGAAAAACCACTTTTCATTGGCTCAATTCCAATTGAATTAGACTAGCAATTCGCCAAAAAGGAACAAACCCGAAGTTATCATGAAATGAAAAACGACTTTTCCTTGGCTCGATTCCAATCGAATTAGACTAGCAATTTGCCAAAAATGAACAAACCCGAAGTTATCATGAAATGAAGAACAACTTTTCATTGGCTCGATTCCAATCGATTTATTCTAGCAATTTGCCAAAAACAAACAAACCTGAAGTTGTCATGAAATGAAAAACCACGTTTCTTTGGCTCGATTCCAATCGAACTAGACTAGTAATTCGCCAAAAATGAATAAACCCGAAGTTATCCTGAAATCAAAAACCACTTTTCATTAGCTCGATTCCAGTTGAATTAGACTAGCAAATCGCCAAAAACTAACAAACCCGAAGTTATCATGAAATGAAAAATCACTTTTCTTTAGCTTGATTCCAATCGAATTAGACTAGCACTTCGCCAAAAATGAACAAACTCGAAGATATCATGAAATGGAAAACCACTTTTCTATCATGAAATGGAAAACCACTTTTCTTTGGCTCGATTCCAATTGAATTAAACTTATAATTCTCCAAAAATGAACAAACCTGATGTTATCATGAAATCAAAAGACACTTTTCATTGGCTCAATTCCAATCGATTTAGACTAGCAATTCCCGAAAAACGAACAAATCCAAAGTTATCGTAAAATCAAAAGCCACTTTTCATTCGCTCGATTCCAATCGAATTGGACTAGCAATTCACCAAAAATGAACAAACCCGAAGTTATCATGAAATGAAAAACCCCTTTTCATTAGCTCAATTCCAATCGAATTAGACTATCAATTCAACAAAACGAACAAAACCCGAAGTTATCATGAAATCAAAATCATCTTTTCATTAGCTCGATTCCAATCGATTTAGACTAGAATTCGCCAAAAACGATCCAACATGATGTTATCATGAAATAAAAAACCACTTTTCTTTGGCTCGATTCCAATCGAATTAGAATAGCAATTCGCCAAAAACAAACAAACCCGAAGTTATCATGAAATCAAAAGCCACTTTTTATTCGCTCGATTCCAATCGAATTAGATATCAATTCTCCAAAAATGAATAAATCGAAGTTATCATGAAATCAAAAGCCACTTTTCACTTGCATGATTCTAATCGATTTAGACTAGTAATTCGCCAAAAATGAACAAACCGAAAGTTATCATTAAGTCAAAAGCCACTTTTCATTGGCTCGATTTCAATCGAATTAGGTCACAATTCACCAAAAAGAACAAACCGAAGTTATCATGAAATCTAAATCCACTTTTCACTTGCTCGATTCCAATTGAATTGGACTAGCAATTCGTCAAAAATGAACAAACCCTAAGTTATCATGAAATGAAAAACCACTTTTCATTGACTTGATTCCAATTGAATTAGACTAGCAATTCACCAACAATGAACAATCCCGAAGTTATCATGAAATCGAAATCAACTTTTCATTTGCTCGATATCAATCGATTTAGACTAGCAATTCACCAAAAAGGAACCCAAAGTTATAACGAAATCAAATGCCGCTTTTCATTGGCTCGATTCAAATCGAATTAGACTAGCAATTCGCCAAAAACGAACAAACGCGAAGTTATCATGAAATGAAAAACCACTTTTCATTGGCTCGATTTCAATCAAATTAAACTAGCAGGTCGCCAAAAACAAACAAACTCGAAATTATCATGAAATCAAAATCAACTTTTCATTAGCTCGATTCCAATTGATTTAGACTAGTAATTCGCCAAAAATGAACAACCCAAAGTTATCATGAAATGAAAAACCACTTTTCTTTGGCTAGATTCCAATCGAATTAGACTTGTAATTCGCCAAAAATGAACAAACCCGAAGCTATCGTGTAATCAAAAGCCACTTTTCATTGGCTCGATTCCAATCGAGTTGGACTACGAATTCGCCAAAAACGAACGAACCCGAAGTTATCATGAAATCAAAAGCCACTTTTCATTGGCTCGATTCAAATCGAATTGGACTAGCAATTCGCCAAAAAGAACAAACGCGAAGTTATCATGAAATGAAAAACCACTTTTCATTGGCTCGATTTCAATCGATTTAAACAAGCAAGTCGATAAAAATGAACAAACCCGAAGTTATCATGAAATCAAAATCAACATTTCATTAGCTCGATTCCAATCGAGTTGGACTACGAATTCACCAAAAACGAACAAACCCGAAGTTATCATGAAATCAAAAGCCACTTTTCATTGGCTCGATTCAAATTGAATTGGACTAGCAATTCGCCAAAAACGAACAAACGCGAAGTTATCATGAAATGAAAAACCACTTTTCATTTGCTCGATTTCAATCAAATTAAACTAGCAAGTCGCCAAAAACAAACACACTCGAAGTTATCATGAAATCAAAAGCCACTTTTTATTGGCTCGATTCCAATTGAATTAGATAGCAATTCGCCAAAAACAAATAAACCGAAGTTATCATGAAATCAAATGCCACTTTTCACTTGCACGATTCCAATCGATTTAGACTAGCAATTCTCCAAAAATGAACAAACCCAAAGGTCTCATGAAATCAAAGGCCACTTTTCATTGGCTCGATTCCTATCGAATTAGGTCGTAATTCACCAAAAATGAACAAACTGAAGTTATCATGAAATCTAAATCCACTTTTCACTTGCTCGATTCCAATCGAATTCGACTAGCAATTCACCAAAAATGAACAAACCCGTAGTTATCATGAAATGAAAAACCTCTTTTCATTAGCTCGATTCCAATCGATTTAGACTAGCAATTCAACAAAAACGAACAAACCCGAAGTTATCATGAAATCAAAATCAACTTTTCTTTAGCTCGATTCCAATCGATTTAGACTAGGAATTCGCCAAGAATGAACAAACCTGAAGTTATCATGAAATGAAAAACCACTTTTTATTTGGATAGATTCCAATCGAATTAGACTTGTAATTCACTAAAAATGAACAAATCCGAAGTTATCGTGTAATCAAATGCCACTTTTCATTGGCTCGATTCCAATTGAGTTGGAATACGCATTCGCCAAAAACAAACAAACCCAAAGTTATCATGAAATCAAAAGCCACTTTTCATTGGCTCTATTCCAATCGAATTGGACTAGCAATTCGCCAAAAACGAACAAACCCGAAGTTATCATGAAATGAAAAACCACTTTTCATCGGCTCGATTCTAATCAAATTAGACTAGTAAGTCGCCAAAAAGAACAAATTCGAAGTTATCACGAAATCAAAATCAACTTTTCATAAGCTCGATTCCAATCGATTTAGACTAGCAATTCGCCAAAAACGAACAAATCCGAAGTCATCATGAAAAGAAAAACCACTTTTCTTTGGCTCGATTCCAATCGAATTAGACTAGCAATTCGCCAAAAATGAACAAACCCGAAGTTGTCATGAAATGAAAAACCACTTCTCATTGGCTCGATTCCAATCGAATCGGATGAGCAATTCACCAAAAATGAACAAACCCATAGTGATCATGAAATCAAAAGCCACTTTTAATTTGCTCGATTCCAATCGAATTGGACTAGCAATTCGCCAAAAATGAACAAACCCGAAGTTATCATGAAATGAAAAACCTCTTTTCATTAGCTCAATTCCAATTGAATTAGACTAGCAATTTAACAAAAATGAACAAACCCGAAGTTATCGTGAAATCAAAATCATCATTTCATTAGCTCGATTCCAATCGAATTAGACTAGAATTCGCCAAAAACGATCCAACACGATGTTATCATGAAATAAAAAACCACTTTTCTTTGGCTCGTTTCCAATCGAATTAGACAAGCAATTCGTCAAAAACAAACAAACCCGAAGTTGTCATGAAATCAAAAGCCACCTTTTATTGGCTCGTTTCCAATTGAATTAGATAGCAATTCATCAAAAAATGAATAAATCGAATTTATCATGAAATCAAAAGCCACTTTTCACTTGCACGATTCCAATCGATTCAGACAAGCAATTCGCTAAAAATGAACAAACCCAAAGTTATCATGAAATCAAAAGCCACTTTCCATTAGCTCGATTCCTATCGAATTAGGTCGCAATTCACCAAAAATGAACAAACCGAAGTTATCGTGAAATCTAAATCCACTTTTCAGTTGCTCAATTCCAATCGAATTGGACTAGCAATTCGTCAAAAATGAACAAACCCTAAGTTATCATGAAATGAAAAACCACTTTTCATTGACTCAATTCCAATTGAATTAGACTAGCAATTCACAAAAAATGAACAAACCCGAAGTTATCATGAAAATGAAATCAACTTTTCATTCGCTCGATTCCAATCGATTTAGACTAACAATTCGCCAAAAAGGAACAAATTCAAAGTTATCATGAAATGAAAAACCATTGTTCTCTGGCTCGATTACAATCGAATTAGACTGGCAATTCGCCAAAAATGAACTAACCCAAAGTTATAATGAAATCAAATGCCACTTTTCATTGGCTCGATTTCAATCGAATTAAACTAGCAAGTCGCCAAAAACGAACAAACCCGAAGTTATCATGAAATCAAAATCAACTTTTCATTAGCTCGATTCCAATCGATTTAGACTAGCAATTCGCCAAAAATGAACAAACCCGAAGTTATCATGAAATAAAAAACCACTTTTCTTTAGCTAGATTCCAATCGAATTAGACTTGTAATTCGTCAAAAATGAACAAATCTGAAGTCATCATGAAAAGCAAAACCACATTTCTTTGGCTCGATTCCAATCGAATTAGACTAGCAATTCGCCAAAAACAAACAAACCCGAAGTTATCATGAAATCAAAAGCCACTTTTTATTGGCTCGATTCCAATTGAATTAGATAGCAATTCGCCAAAAATGAATAAATCGAATTTATCATGAAATCAAAAGTCACTTTGCACTTGCACTATTCCAATCGATTTAGACTAGCAATTCGCCAAAATGAACAAACCCGAAGTTATCATGAAATCAAAAGCCACTTTCCATTGGCTCGATTCCTATCGAATTAGGTCGCAATTCACCAAAAAGGAACAAACCGAAGTTATCATGAAATCTAAATCCACTTTTCACTTGCTCGATTCCAATCGAATTGGACTAGCAATTCGTCAAAAATGAACAAACCCTAAGTTATCGTGAAATGAAAAGCCACTTTTCATTGACTCGATTCCAATTGAATTAGAATAGCAATTCACCAAAAATTAACAAACCCGAAGTTATCATGAAATCGAAATCAACTTTTCATTCGCTCGATTCCAATTGATTTAGACTAGCAATTCGCCAAAAATGATCAAACCCGAAGTTATCATGAATTGAAAAACCACTTTTCTTTGGCTAGATTCCAATCGAATTAGACTTGTAATTCGCCAAAAACGAACAAACCCAAAGTTATCGTGTAATCAAAAGCCACTTTTCATTGGCTCGATTCCAATCGAGTTGGACTACGAATTCGCCAAAAATGAACAAACCCGAAGTTATCATGAAATCAAAAGCCACTTTTCATTGGCTTGATTCCAATCGAATTGGACTAGCAATTTGCCAAAAATGAACAAACCTGAAGTTATCATGAAAATGAAATCAACTTTTCATTCGCTCGATTCCAATTGATTTAGACTAGCAATTCGCCAAAAATGATCAAACCCGAAGTTATCATAAAATCAAAAACCACTATTCGTTCGATCGATTCCAATCGAATTGGACTAGCAATTTGCCAAAAATGAACAAACCTGAAGTTATCATGAAAATGAAATCAACTTTTCATTCGCTCGATTCCAATTGATTTAGACTAGCAATTCGCCAAAAATGATCAAACCCGAAGTTATCATAAAATCAAAAACCACTATTCGTTCGATCGATTCCAATCGAATTGGACTAGCAATTTGTCAAAAATGAACAAACCCGAAGTTATCTTGAAATCGAAAGCCACTTTTCATTGGCTCGATTCCAATCGAGTTGGACTACGAATTCGCCAAAAATGAACTAACCCAAAGTTATATCGAAATCAAATGCCACTTTTCATTGGCCACATTCAAATTGAATTGGACTAGCAATTTGCCAAAAATGAACAAACGCGAAGTTATCATGAAATGAAAAACCACTTTTCATTGTCTCGATTTCAATCGAATTAAACTAGCAAGTCGCCAAAAACGAACAAATTCGAAGTTATCATGAAATCAAAATCAACTTTTCATTAGCTCGATTCCAATCGATTTAGACTAGTAATTCGTCAAAAATGAACAAACCCGAAGTTATCACGAAATGAAAAACCACTTTTCTTTGGCGAGATTCCAATCGAATTAGACTTGTAATTCGCCCAAAACGAACAAACCCGAAGTTATCATGAAATAAAAAACCACTTTTCATTGACTTGATTCCAATCGAATTAGACTAGTAATTCGCCAAAAACGAAGAGACCTGAAGTTATCATGAAATCAAAATCAGCTTTTCATTAGCTCGATTCCAATCGATTTAGACTAGCAATTCGCCAAAAAGGAACAAATCTGAAGTTATAATGATATGAAAAACCACTGTTCTCTAGCTCGATCCCAATTGAATTAGACTAGCAATTTGTCAAAAACGAACTAACCCAAAGTTATCATGAAGTCAAAAGCCACATTTCATTAGCTCGATTCTAATCGAATTGGACTAGCAATTTGCCAAAAACGAACAAACTTGAAGTTATAATGAAATGAAAAACCACTATTTATTGGCTCGATTCCAATCGAATTAGACTAGCAAGTCTCCAAAAATGAACAAACTCGAAGTTATCATGAAATCAAAATCAACTTTTCATTAGCTCGATTCCAATCGATTTAGACTAGTAATTCGCCAAAAATGAACAAACTCGAAGTTATCATGAAATGAAAAACCACTTTTCTTTGGCTCGACTCCAATCGAATTAGACTTGTAATTCGCCAAAAATAAACAAATCTGAAGTTATCATGAAATCAAAAGCCACTTTTCATCGGCTCAATTCCAGTCGATTTAGAATAGCAATTCGCCAAAATCGAACAAACCCAAAGTTATCATGAAATAAAAGCCAGTTTTCATTGGCTCTATTCCAATCGAATTGGACTAGCAATTCTCCAACAACGAACAAACCCGAAGTTACCATGAAACGAAAAACCACTTTTCATTGGCTCGATTCCAATCGAATTAGACTAGCAAGTCCCCAAAAACGATCAAACCCGAAGTTATGATGAAATGAAAAACCACTTTTCTTTGGCTCTATTCCAATCGAATTAGACTTGCAATTCGCTGAAAATGAAAAAACCCGAAGTTATCATGAAATCAAAAGCCACTTTTCCCTGGCTCGATTCCAATCGAATTAGACATGCAATTCGCCAAAAACGAACAAACCCGAAGTTATCATGAAATGAGAAACCAATGTTCTTTGCCTCGATTACAATCGTATTAGACTTGCAATTCGCCAAAATCGAACTAACCCAAAGTTATAATTAAATCAAAAGCCACTTTTCATTTGCTCAATTCAAATCGAATTGGACTAGCAATTCACCAAAAACGAACAAACCCGAAGTTATCATGAAATGAAAAACCACTTTTCATTGGCTCGATTCCAATCGAATCAGACTAGCAAGTCGCCAAAAACGAACAAACCCGAAGTTATCATGAAATCAAAATCAACTTTTCATTAGCTCAATTCCAATCGATTTAGACTAGCAAGTCGCCAAAAACGAACAAACCCGAAGTTATCATGAAATGAAAAACCACTTTTCTTTGGCTCGATTCCAATCGAATTGGACTTGTAATTCGCCAAAAATGAACAAACCTGAAGTTATCATGAAATCAAAAGCCACTTTTCACTTGCACGATTCCAATCGATTTAGACTAGAAATTAGCCAAAAATGAACAAACCTGAAGTTATCATGAAATCAAAAGCAACTTTTCATTGGCTCGATTCCAATCAAATTAGATAGCAATTCGCCAAAAACGAATAAATCGAAGTAATCTTGGAATCAAAACAAACTTTTCACTTGCACGATTCCAAACGATTTAGACTAGAAATTCGCCAAAAATGAACAAACCCGAAGTTATCATGAAATGAAAGACCTCTTTTCATTGGCTCGATTCCAATCGAATTAGATAGCAATTCGCAAAAAACGAATAAACCGAAGTTATCATGAAATCAAAAGCCACTTTTCACTTGCACGATTCCAATCGATTTAGACTAGCAATTCGCCAAAAATGAACAAACCCGAAGTTATCATGAAATCAAAAGACACTTTTCATCGGCTCTATCCCAATCGAATTGGAGTAGCAATTTGCCAAAAGTGAAAAAACCCAAAGTTATCATTAAATGAAAAACCTCTTTTCATTGGCTCGATTCCAATCGAATTAGACTAGCAATTCGCCAAAAACAAACAAACCCAAAGTTATCATGAAATTAAAATCATCTTTTCATTAGCTCGATTCCAATTGATTTAGACTAGCAATTCGCCAAAAATGAACAAACCCGAAGTTATCATGAAATCAAAAGACACTTTTCATCGGCTCTATCCCAATCGAATTGGAGTAGCAATTTGCCAAAAGTGAAAAAACCCAAAGTTATCATTAAATGAAAAACCTCTTTTCATTGGCTCGATTCCAATCGAATTAGATAGCAATTCGCAAAAAACGAATAAACCGAAGTTATCATGAAATCAAAAGTCACTTTTCACTTGCACGATTCCAATCGATTTAGACTAGAAATTAGCCAAAAATGAACAAACCCGAAGTTATCAAGAAATCAAAAGCCACTTTTCATTGGATCGATTACAATCCAATTAGATAGCAATTCGCCCAAAACGAATAAATCGAAGTTATCATGAAATCAAAAGCCACTTTTCACTTGCACGATTCCTATCGATTTAGACTATAAATTCACCAAAAATGAACAAACCCGAAGTTATCATGAAATCAAAAGCTACTTTTCATTGGCTCGATTCCAATCGAATTGGACTCGCAATTCGTTAAAAATGAACAAACCCGAAGTTATCATGAAATCATAATCATCTTTTCATTAGCTCGATTTCAATCGATTTAGACTAGCAATTTGCCAAAAACGAACAGGCACGAAGTTATCATGAAATAAAAAATCACTTTTCTTTGGCTCGATTCCAATCGAATTAGACTAGCAATACGCCAAAAACGAACAAACCCGAAGTTCTCATGACATCAAAAGCCACTTTTCATTGGCTCGATTCCAATCGAATTGGAGTAGCAATTCGCCAAAAACGAACAAACCCGAAGTTATCATGAAATGAAAAACCACTTTTCATCGGCTCGATTCAAATCGAATTAGACTAGCAAGTCGCCAAAAAGAACAAATCCGAAGTTATCACGAAATCAAAATCAACTTTTCATAAGCTCGGTTCCAATCGATTTAGACTAGCAATTCGCCAAAAACGAACAAACCCGAAGTCATCATGAAATGAAAAACCACGTTTCTTTGGCTCGATTCCAATCGAATTAGACTAGCAATTCGCCAAAAATGAACAAACCCTAAGTTATCGTGAAATCAAAAGCCACTTTTCATTAGCTAGATTCCAATCGAATTAGATAGCAATTCGCCAAAAATGAATAAACCGAAGTTATCATGAAATCAAAAGCCACTTTTCACTTGCGCGTTTCCAATCGATTTAGACTAGAAATTAGCCAAAAATGAACAAACCCGAAGTTATCAAGAAATCAAAAGCCACTTTTCATTCGATCGATTCCAAACGAATTAGATAGCAATCCGCCAAAAATGAATAGATCGAAGTTATCATGAAATCAAAAGCAACTTTTCTCTTGCACGATTCCTATCGATTTAGACTATAAATTCGTCGAAAATGAACAAACCCGAAGTTATCATGAAGTCAAAAGCTACTTTTCATTGGCTCGGTTCCAATCGAATTGGACTAGCAATTCGTTATAAATGAACAAACCCGAAGTTATCATGAAATCATAATCATCTTTTCATTAGCTCGATTTCAATCGATTTAGACAAGCAATTCGCCAAAAATGAACAAACACGAAGTTATCATGAAATGAAAAATCACTTTTTTTTGGCTCGATTCCAATCGAATTAGACTAGCAATACGCCAAAAACAAACAAACCCGAAGTTCTCATTAAATCAAAAGCCACTTTTCATTGGCTCGATTCCAATCGAATTAGATGGCAATTTGCAAAAAATGAATAAACTGAAGTTATCATGAAATCAAAAGCCACTTTTCACTTGCACGATTCTGATCGATTTCGACTAGCAATTCGCCAAAAATGAACAAACCTGAAGTTATCATGAAATCAGAAGCCACTTTTCATTGTCTCCATTCCAATCGAATTGGAGTAGCAATTCGCTTAAAAGAACAAACACGAAGTTATCAGGAAATGAAAAACCTCTTTTCATTGGCTCGATTCCAATCGAATTAGACCAGCGATTCGCCACAAACGAACAAACCTGAAGGCATCATGAAATCAAAAGCCACTTTTCATTGGCTCGATTCCAATCGAATTAGATAGCAATTCGAAAAAAACGAATAAACCGAAGTTATCATGAAATCAAAAGCCACTTTTCACTTTGCACAATTCCAATCGATTTTGACTAGCAATTCACCAAAAACGAACAAACACGAAGTTATCATGAAATGAAAAACCACTTTTCTTTGGCTCGATTCCAATCGAATTAGACTTGCAATACGCCAAAAATAAGCAAACCCGAAGTTATTATGAAATCAAAAGCCACTTTTCAATGGCTCGATTCCAATCGAATTGGACTAGTAATTCGCTAAAAATGAACAAACCCGAAGTTATCATGAAATGAAAAACCAATTTTCTTTGG
>NW_019238324.1:0-1930 GCF_002742605.1 Olea europaea var. sylvestris | reverse complement strand
CATCATCATATGTAACAAAATGGGTGATACCAATTGGGTAAGTCGTCCAATTATTACCAGGATTCAGCTTAAATTTCTCATAAGGTAATTTCTTGTGTTCGAATTCTAGAGGACGAGACAAAAAGTCGTTAGGGATAAGATGGGTTAGACTCTTCTAAACAGTAAGTTAATGGCTTGGGTATAGATGCTAGTCTATTAAAAATGCACATTTTTGTAAAAACTTGACCTTTGTACCCAAACCGTAAAGTTAAGTACTATCTGCAGTAGGAGAGTCTGAGGCTATCTTACCCCGTATGAATTTCTATTGCGTTCCTAGGATTTGAACTCATGACTTTTTCCGTAAGAGAGATTTAAGCTAAATCTTGGTTCCAATTTGACAAGTTGCCCAATTGGTACATGATTCAGTTTAAGTCCGTCTTAAGGGAAATTTCATGAGTTCAAAAAGTAGTTAACATTAGTATTATTATTGAACATTGGCTGAGTGTGCAATCTCCCATTTACAACTTTTATGATATAGACATACACCTCTTAACAAAACATTCAGAATACATATTTCCAAAAAATAATAATAATATTATTAATAAATAATAATAATAATAATAATAATAATTGACTCATGATATTTGAAAACTTTTATTTCCTGAAATTTCATGTATGTTTATGGGTGTATTGTTGTGCATGAATATATCATGAGAATATTAATGACATAAAACGTAATAATCGAATATAAAGTTCACATGATAACAAATTTAGAGAACACATTAATAGTGGATAGTGGAGTTGTCCTTAGCCGCCACAAAATCTACGTGCCGATTATCGTAGATCATTACTAATCATTTAAAATTTCTACAATATTAATTCTTGATAATCAATCTTTATTCTACTAATATAAAATAGTTATTGACATTAGCACTAAACATGTAAAATGAAAGTGCTCATAATCATGTAGAGATTTAAAACTGGAACTTATTTGTCAAAATTACTTTTAGCCCATAATGCTATTATCTATTATCGTCATCATTATTAGAAAATAATTACCTTTTTACTGTGCTATTGAGGGATAACAATCTAATGGCAAAAGACAACATACATAATGCAATAATATGAACTTAGAAGGGATTTAATCAAATAAATTACGTAATATCAGAAAGTCCACGGTAGAAACTAAACTTTTTAATGAAGAAATAAAGCGCCCCTTTCCGTTTTCTTTTTCTCAATTCATAAGATAATTACCTTCTAAATTTCGTAAACCAAGCAACAGAAAATAGAAATTAGGTGCAAATAAATAATTTAATTATCGACAAATACATCTCATGATTTAAGAGAATGCATTGATTTCAAATAAACAACACTTTATTTATATCCTCATATGAATTAAACTTTCACTCATTTAACCATTTGTTTGGGGAATAAATTACTAAATTTTAGTTTCTTGAAACCTCAGAACCCAATAATAAAACAAGTTTTGCACTAACTTAAATTCAATTTACGCTTAAATGTATTTTCTTTAATAATTAAATTATATGCATATATTCACTATACCTACGTGTGCTTTACAGAAAATGGACTGACCAATTAGTTCAATAATTCAACCATATATTGCAAAGGCATTAAAATAGTTTGACTATAAGATGATAACATAGTAGAATAAAAAACCATAATACCTCATGCGTTGGAATCTCAAGTCAAAGAAGATGAAGGAAAAGAAGAATATAGGTAACATTCGAGGTTTCACGTTAATTTTGATATGAATGAGTGCATAATGATTACAATTCCTTTAAAAGTAAATGAGAATCTCTAATTCTAATTTTAACGCATCAATTACGATTTTGACTCAGTTAGTGTACTAAATAATTTCATTAAAGGACAAAAATATAATTAATCACGACAACATTAAATTTAGAATAATGCTATTTGCAGTCGCTCATTG
>NW_019238323.1:0-1930 GCF_002742605.1 Olea europaea var. sylvestris | reverse complement strand
AATTTAACAATCATTTTCAGTAAATCTGAAACAATCTCAATAGTTCACCACTCTTTATAAATTCATGAGTGTCCCTATTTCTTATCTTCCCTTTCCCTATCCATCTGAAGCCCATAGATCCATAGGTTATTGAACCTACAACATCGGGTTTTGATCCAAACCCGCGCCTTAGACTGAAATAGGCTTTCGTTGAAGGTGTTACCACTCTATGGATTCAAACATAGAAACAGTTGAGATATCGAGTTCTTAAAAAGCTATAACAAGATAAGTCCATCCTTTTCTCCTGTAAATTCTTGGCATGGTTAAAGTTGAATCAAAGAGCACCACATAATTGAATCATCTAAAAATTCCAAACTGTTATTAGAGATCTCATCAAACATAGCGCTTCCCATAAAACAGAAAAGACAAAAAAAATTGATCAGAGTTAAAAGTGGGTGTATTTACCTTAAAACAGAATAAGGGATGATTCGGTTTCTTTAATCCAAATGCTCCGTATACGGTGGGTACTGTGTGTTGACTGGAGATCATAAAGATCATGAAAATCTCTCCACCTTCACGCCAGAGCCAAGGTCTACTCCGCTCCAGTAATTCAATCAAAATAATTCCTGTTTCTTTATTATACTTTTAGCAAGTGGAGGCTCCAATATGATTTAAATTTATATTTAACCTCCTAAAGGTAGTCCAGTTGTCAAATATTGAATTTGCCCCTCAATGGTTTATAGGTCGAGTCTTTTTAGGGTCATTGAGATAAGTACTCGATTGTGAACTTCAGGGTCTCGTGAGATTAGTTGAGGTGCGCATAAGCTGGTCCGAACACTTATGGTTATTAAAAAAAAATTATATTTAAGATTTGAACTTTATTCACTTTGGACAGTAAGGAAAAACTCAAATTTGTTGAAAAATAAAGACAAGAGAAGGACCGGTAGAATTTTGTATTTTCTCTATGGTAATAGTAGATAAGTATAAAATGACTCGAGTTTTTTAAATCAAAGGAAAGGGTAAATGTATCCAATCCAATAGGGAGTCAGGTGCTAAAAAATTCAAAGATTGGGGTATGCAGCGCAAAATGATAGTTCGACGTTCAATATGTCGATCGTAATTATCCCTAATAATTATTGGTTCAAAGTAAAGTATTATATTTCCAATTTTAGCTAGTTATCGCATTCAAATTGCAATCTCTTTTATAAGTTTTCCTTAGCGTTTATATCTTTACTAATAATAAACAAGTCATAACACCTAATTAAATATTTGACGAAGTAAAACTTTCATATAAAATGATTATTTAAGAAGAATATACAATGTATATAATAATTCGAAATAAGTATCCATCATAAATTTACAATGTTATCAACACAAGGCATATCATCCTTGTAGCTTGCTTCTTTTTGATGGTGAGAAAATTTCTATATTTTGTCTTAATTATCCGTCTAATGGAATTCATCACCGTATATCCAAGTTCCGTACAAAAGAATCAAAAACCAATTTATTGATAAAAGATAGTTATAAAAAGAGTCATTTGATTCTTGTAAGCCATTCATTAATGTCAAAATATTATTTCACACTGGAATCAAAATATACTTTCCATATATTTGCAATAAACTGCCTCCTTGTTCATCTGTCCACAATTTATCCAAGAATCCACAGCAAAATACGAATTACTTTAAAAAAGGAAAAAAAAAAAAATAGAGAAAAAGTGCTTTCAACTCGCAGGAAGAAGGATTTAACTTATAAAAATATAAACTGACAATATTTGTAACAGCACAGATACGATTCATTCTTTAGCCAAAATTTCCAGTAATTTACCGCTAACTGAATCAAACAGTAACCATTACAGGAAGCAAAGAGAACTAGCAGATAATACAGGAGAGCAAAGAAACAAATGTCTCCTTCAATGCAATCCCCTCAATATTCTCTGTTTAAGTTCTCAATA
>NW_019238322.1:0-1930 GCF_002742605.1 Olea europaea var. sylvestris | reverse complement strand
GTGACTTGTTGCTTTAGTTAGATTAATTCCGCACGTAAGGTCAAATTGGTTAAAGTGAAATCTAGAACGTAAACTTGGTAACGGATAAAATTTGAACTTGATACTGTATCACGTTAGTCGAACTTTCTAGCATATCTAAGCGTTCTAGGTCAAATTTTTTTTCTTCCCAAAATGGATTATTGATGGAGACTCCTTTCTAGCGAGATGTCCGTAACAAGAATCTAGCCTCCTACCATTAGCTGATAAGTTTGATGCAAAACAACATCCAGATTGAGGATAGAATAGAAAATCGAAAGAAGGTGGAACATGGGCGAGCTCTCAATGGAAAAGCCTCAATGTATGTGCCTAGTTTGTTGAAGCACTAGTACCCACACCTTAATTACCATAAAAACAAAGTACACACGATCTCTCCAGCTCTCACATGCAGCAAGCGAGGTATATCTCTTCCCTAAAAATCAGAAAGTAAAAATTTTGTAAAATTTATTGTAGTAGGGGCCATGATATAGATAAATGCTTTGAGGTAATAAGGACGGTGAAGCTACAAAGTCAGCAAGCAACCAACACTCTCGACCTCCAGTAAGAGAGATCCATTCTATTAGCAGAAGTCTATATGTCGACAAGAAACATCAAATGCGTAAAAGAATTATGTTCGAGTCGCTAAAAAGCCCACATTGGAGAATTCTAGATTCGAGGTAACCCCCAACTCGCATATCTTTCAATTACTTTTAATAGCGATGATGATCAGAGAGTCATATATTCCCACTACAATGCATTGTTAGTACAGACTATACAGCTCATAATTGCTTTGGCAATATGCTGATGGATATTAATAGCTTTTTTAATATATTATTTGGAAGTGCTTTTAACCAAATGTTAGTCGATCATTTCTCGGTACCCATGGCTGAACCCCTTTATGGTTTTACTGGATACGCTATGATCTCTAAGGGACTTATTACATTAGGAATTAAAATAGGTAATGAGCCAACTCTATTCTACGGATACATAAAATTCCTAATTATGGATAGTAGATCCGCATATAATGGGATCCTAGGAAGGTCCATCTTGAAATAGTTAAAAACTGCTAAATCTATCCGCCACCTATGCTTAACAAATGAAACTCCAAAAGGGATAGCCATGGTCAGGAAAGATCAACCAGTCGCCCGTGAGTGCTATGTGCTAAGGAAAGTAGCCCCAAGGGCCCCATTAGTCAATATTACCTTGACAATCAAAGGAAACTTGCTTAAAAAACCTCTATCAGGAAAGCAAACATCCAATGCTACGAAAGATGAGATGAAAAACCTATTTGCTAGTAAAGATAGTTTTGCAAGCACTGAGTAAAGCATGGATGTAAGTGAAACCAAAGCCAAGCATGAAACACAATTGCAAAACTTTTGTAAACAAAAAGTGGAAAGGTGAGACTCTTTCCACTAAAGGAACTATGCTTGAAGGTGATACTCTGTCCTTTAACGAAGCTATACTTGAAGGCGAGGTTTATTTTGTCAACTAAATGGTGTAAAAGCCAAACTTACTCTACCAAGGGAAGTTGGATTGATGTCCATCCCATAACAGTTGAAAACTGTAAAGGGCAAGCCTAAAAAAATAAAAAAAAAATAAAAAATCACTGTAGCTACACGGAAAAAGTTCTTGTAAATAAAAATCACGATAATGTTGTTTCAGTGATATATTTTGTTACACAATACAAAGTTGAATGGATTATATTTTACGAATGATGTTACAAAATTATTTGAAATGTGGTTGTCGACCAAAACAAACAAACACACGAAGTGACAAAAAAATGTGATATTGAAACAAGTAAATCATCTAACGCAAATTCATCTATAAACCAAAAGGAGAAAAACAATATGAGAACCCAATGACCCTAAATACAATCATCCAAATTGAAAAGGGTAAAAAGATTATCAATTGTTAT
>NW_019238321.1:0-1930 GCF_002742605.1 Olea europaea var. sylvestris | reverse complement strand
AGCGTAACTTTTGTACACGGTGTCCGTTTTGGGCCCATAAGTACTTTTTGGAAATGTAGCGATCGTTTTGGATTGAACTCACAGCTTTTTCGTGACGTATGAGGGATTTCGGGCATTTTTTGGAAGAACGAGCACTTGCATATTTGAATTTTCGACGTTCGAAGAATTGAGTGTAACTTTTGCACACGGTTGCCATTTTGGGCCCATAAGTAATTTTCAAAAATGTAGCGACCATTTTGTATTGAACTCATGGCATCATCGTGACGTAAGAGGGTTTTGAACCATTCACTTTTAGAAGAACCAGCACTTGCTTATTTGGATTGTCGGCGTTAGAAGAATTGTGCGTAACTTTTTCACACGGTTTCGTTTTAGGCCCATAAGTACTTTACAGAAATGTAGCGACCATTTTGGATTGAACTCATGGCATCATGGTGACATAAGAGGGATTTTGCCCATTTGGGTTTTGAAGAACGAGCACTTGCATATTTGGATTGTCAACGTTCGAAGAATTGGGCGTAACTTTTGCACACGGTTTCCATTTGGGCCCATAAGTACTTTTCAAAATGTAGTGACCATTTTGGATTGAACTCACACATCATTGTGATGTAAGTGGGATATCAATCATTTTTTTTTCAAGAACGAGCACTTGCATATTTGGATTGTCGGCGTTTGAAGAATTGAGTGTAACTTTTGCACACGGTGTCCTTTTTGGGCCTATAACTACTTTTCGGAAACGTAGCGACCATTTTGGATTGAACTCATGGCATCGTCATGACTTAAGAGGGATTTCAACCATTTGTTTTTCGAATAAGGAGCAGTTGCATATTTGGATTGTCGGCATTCGAAGAATTGAGGACAACTTTTGCACACGGTGTCCATTTTGGGCCCATATGTACTTTTCGAAAATGTAGTGACCATTTTGGATTGAACTCACCATATTTCCATGACGTATGAGGGATTTCGAGCATTTTTTTTAAGAATGAGCACTTGCATATTTGGATTGTCGGCATTCGAAGAATTGAGCGTAACTTTTGCACACAGTTTTCGTTTTGGGCTAATATGTACTTTTCGTGGATGTAGCGACCATTTTGGATTAAACTCATGATATCATCATGACATAAGATGGATTTTGGCCATTTTTTTTTTGAAGAACGAGCACTTGCATATTTGGATTGTCGGCGTTCGAACAATTGAGTGTAACTTTTGCACACGGTGTCCGTTTTGGGCTCATAAGTACTTTTCAAAAATGTAGCAACCGTTTTGGATTGAACTCACATCTTTTTCGTGATGTATAAGGGATTTTGGGCATTTTTTTTGAAGAACGAGCACTTGCATATTTGGATTGTTGACGTTCGAAGAATTGATCGTAACTTTTGTACACAGTTTCCATTTTGGGCCCATAAGTACATTTCGAAAATGTAACGACCGTTTTGGATTGACATCATGACATCGTCGTGACGTAAGAGGGATTTCAGCCATTTGCTTTTAGAAGAACGAGCATTTGCTTATTTAGATTGGCGACGTTCAAAGAATTGTGCGTAACTTTTGCACACGGTTTCCGTTTTGGACCCATAAGTACTTTTCGGAAATGTAGCGACCATTTTGGATTGACCTCATGGCTTTGTTGTGACATAAGAGGGATTTCAGCCATTTGCTTTTAGAAGAACGAGCACTTACTTATTTGGATTGGCGACGTTCGAAGAATTGTGCATAACTTTTGCACACGGTTTCCGTTTTGGGTCCATAAATACTTTTCGAAAATGTAGCGACCATTTTGGATTGAACTCACGACATCGTCATGATGTAAGAGGGATTTTAGCCATTTATTTTTTGTAGAACGAGCACTAGCATATTTGGATTGTCGGCGTTCGAAGAATTCAGCGTAACTTTTGCACACGGTGTCCGTTTTGGGCCCATAAGTACTTTTCGA
>NW_019238320.1:0-1930 GCF_002742605.1 Olea europaea var. sylvestris | reverse complement strand
AAAAAAAATTCCCTAAAGAAAGCCCAATCCAATTTTGGCATATATAAGGCTAAACTTAATAGCTATGGATCAAGACCCCATTATTTACCTCTCCAAACAAATAAAAAGAAGCTCCATCCAAACTCAAACCAAACAACCACGACCTCTTCCAAATCAACAGCCATCGTCGTGCTCCACTTCACACTAGCGAAAAAAGGAGCTTTGCCAATCAAAAAGTTGACTAATGCCGAGCTACAGATGAAAAGAAAGGGGATCGCAGGACACTTGCTGTTGGAATACAGGAATCATCGACTGGGAATTCCTGTGTTTGAAGGGGAGAACCCAGAAGTTTGGGTATTCAAAGTGGAGAGGTATTTTGTGTTGACTCTTAACATCTAAAACAGACAAATTGGAAGCAATGGCTATCTGCTTTGCGGGCGAAGCTCTTTCATGGTACCAAGGGCAACAAAGGAAGAAGAAGATACAAAGCTGGGAGGAATCGAGAAGATTAGTAATGAACTGCTTCTGGTCGAGACATGAGGGAACCGACGAAGAGAGATTCCTTGCTGTCCGACATGAAGAGTATTACCAAGTGTTTTTGAGTTGCTGGCGCACTATTGTCGGAGATCTCAGATGCGTGGCGGGAAGGGCTTTTTGTTAATGGCTGATTCTAGATGAGATTACACTAGCAATTGGTGAAGCCAGAGGATTTGGGCTATGATTTGGAGGTGGTCCAACAAGAGGACGGCGTAATATCTATCAAACCAGCTAAAGTTGGAATGGGCCTAAATAAAATAAAGATAAATGGCCCAACAACTACATGCAGCCCTAAAAACCATCAAATTACTCCAGTTTTAAGCCTCGATCTGCTGCAATTAGGGAAACGACTATACCATTGGTGGAGGGAAAAGAATACAATCGAGCATCACACTGAAGATACACATAGTTTTCTTGTCAATTGGTTTGAAAGGTTTCATCAATACAAACATAGAGAATTTAACATGCAGGAGAAAGTTATGTTGGAGATTATGTTTCTAAGCTACCTCAAATCATATTTGAAAGAAACAAGGGGATTCAGCATCCAATAAGTAATTTCAAGGAATTCATGGTCGGGAATGCTGTTATTGATGATTACCACGATTACATTGGCACATTCGAGTATTGGTGGAATCCTGGCTTAATTTCAGATTCTACTTATAAAGTCCTACGGGTAACTAGTGACTTTGGATCTACTACACATCCTACAAATGAATGTGTTAAGGCTCTTGCTCTTGTAGAATAGGAGCCGGGGAACGTTGACCCAAATAGCAATTACACTCTCCCTTGCAATGATACATCTTCACTTAACCGTGGATTAAGGGGTCATTATCCATGGATGTCCTAAGCATAATTCCCATGCACTGAAAGCTATATGGTTGGCAACTACTGGGCAGATTTTCCTTTATCCATGCTTTCGACTTATCAAGAACTAATAGTTGTCGGTGTCAGGATTTGGTCATTTAGTAGGGATACCGATGCAGTGGTTCCTGTGATAGCAACCCCTAATTTCATTGCCACAACATTGGTCCTGAGGCTGGAGTTACAGAGAATCGAGACGTCGGGTTATGGGGTTTGCATGAGTGCTATACTTATGGTGTTCAAAACTGGAAGGTGGGTTAAATTTACTGATCGTGGCTGGCAGGGTAAAGGTTATAATTGGGATGTAGGAAATTTTGGAATTGGTTCAAATTTTAACCTTGAGAACAAGGTGAATTTCAGGAGGCGAGTAATGATAGGACACCTGTCAAATTCATACCATATGCAAGAAAAGGATGAGGGCAGAAAAGGAAATTGCCAAAAGGGGAAATCACAATCGCGTGGAGAGGCTAACAAAAACAGTTGAAGGGGTTGTTACAGAACACATTATAAATACAGGAAGCAGGGAGAGGGGGGGGGGGATTGAGAGTAGTCT
>NW_019238319.1:0-1930 GCF_002742605.1 Olea europaea var. sylvestris | reverse complement strand
ATGAACTACGTTCGACTTGATCCCGTTTGGGTACGTAGGCAGCTTGGATGCAATATAAATCCAAGTCCAGTCCAAACAATTAAATTCAAACATTGGGTATAACAGCCCCTTTAAGCCTTGTCTTTGACAAGCCAATTTAAGCCTTGCCCTCGAGCAAGCCAATTTAAGCCTTGCACTCGAGCAAGCCAATTTAAGCCTTGCCCTCGAGCAAGCCCCCTTAAGCCTTGTCCTCGAGCAAGCCCCTTTAAGCCTTGTCTTTGACAAGCCAATTTAAGCCTTGCCCTCGAGCAAGCCAATTTAAGCCTTGCCCTCGAGCAAGCCCCCTTAAGCCTTGTCTCTCACAAGCCCCAAAATCCTGGAGCTCATAATCAGTACAATAGTGCAGCACAAGTATAAATCTCGAGGATATACATCCCGACCATATATCCTTATATTTTTGGGTAGCGCTGACAAATGAGAGCTCGGGATAAACTACGTACAGAGGTCGGTCACAATTCTTCGAATACCCCGAGGTAACCGCCCATCGTGATTAGTCCTCGAGATAATTCAATATAAACGTCGGGACAGATTTACCGTCAAGCTGTTGAACTATTCGCTATTGTCCCCGGCATTAAGACTTGTTTAAAAATCGGATTGATTTGTTTTCAATCGTCATGATTTTTATTCGTCGGGCTATTAATTCGATATTGTCGTCGAGATAATTAATTGTCTTTATCGTCGAGATAATTAATTGTCTTTATGAATGAGATAATCAATACTCTTCGAGGTATTGATCAATGTTCGGTGCATATAAAAATAGAAACATGACAATAACACAAATGAGCTCGGTCAAAAGAAAGAAAAAACAATCTCCATTAAGATCAGGCATTTTACAAATACAAAAAATAACAAAATAGAATAAGCTCGACGAATTCAGGCGTCGGTATCCTGACTGCCTTGGCCTTCCTCGACGTCATCACCCTCGATATCGACGTCTTCATCCCCAGCGTTCTCTTCAGACTCTGAAAGATGAAGGTCGTCAGCCACCTCGGGGATTGACTTCAGGTCCTCAGGGCGAGCATCTGGCCTCAGGCGCATGAAAGCTCGAGCTTCCTTCAGGGCATGGAAGTAAGAGCCCATAGCATAGTCGCCCTTTAACTCATTGAAGGCGTCAGACTTCTTGAAGTCCTCGATCGCTTCCTCCCGAGCACTGGCCAGCTTCTCATCAAAATCTTTTTTAAGCTGATCGAGCTCGAGCTTAAAGTGCTCAGCCTCAGCCTTCGCAGTACCGGCCTCACCCTGAGCACTGCGTAGATCATTTCGCATATGCTCACGCTCCCTCAATAGCTGAGCACGCTCCTCCTCGAGGTCGGCAATCCTTAGATCCCGAGCAGAAACGGCCCCCTCGAGGTCAGCCATTCTTGAAGACTCGTCCTTTTCCTTCAAGGAAAGGCCCCGAGCTATTCCTAGTGTCTGCAAAATGGTGCATGGTTAACCTCGGGACGTCAAGATAACAAAATAATGTAAAAACAACCGACGAGCTTACCTTCAAGGCCATAGCCTCAAGAGCCCTCAAGCCATTACTTAAGTCGACATCTGCCCGGTATTTGTCGACGATGCTGAGCACTGAGTGGCACCGAGAGCATCCCTCGGGATTAGCAGGCCCCGGTGGCAGGCTCCCATCCTCGAGGTCGACCACGTCAACAGGTCCCCGAGGAACAGACTCACGAGGGGTCCCCTGATGATCTTGTTGCTGAGATCCCGTCCTCACTATTCCCAAAGACGGTCCTCGGGGCCTTGAAGATTCCCCAGGCCCACTGGCCTGCCTTTCCTGCCTCGAATCCCGAGGTCTCTTTTGGCCCCTCCTCTGGCCGGGAGCCCGGGCCTGGGGAGCCTTGGACTTTTTGTTCACTGCCTGACGAAGGGCACTTGGATCAAACGTCATTTCTGC
>NW_019238318.1:0-1930 GCF_002742605.1 Olea europaea var. sylvestris | reverse complement strand
GCAACCGGAGTGGGCGGCGGCAAGAGGTGGTGTTGGAGTTGTCTCAACGATGTTAGTGTCGATGTTTTGGTAAACTGAACCCGGTTTTGCACGTGGTGGTGGTGGAAACAACCCTACATTTGTTGGGTTTTTGATACCCAATAAATCCCGAGTTATGATTTTAACGTGGGTTAATATTATTTCATAGGCATAGGTCGATGAATGAAATAAGTCCAACAATCAAGTCCATGAGCTACACTCGGCCCAATTGTATTCCTTATGGATGGCTTAAATTTTGGCCCGTTTACCCCTTTTAATGGCCCAACTTAAAGCCTAACCCTATAGTATATACTTGGTTATAACCCTAACCACTTTCATGTGATGTTTTGTGAGACTTTGTGTGAGAAAGAGGAGAATCCCGGCTGCCCTCTTGGTGAGTGAAAAAACAGCCCCTAGAAATGTCCAAAACACCTGTTTACTTTGTATAATTGGTGGTTCCTTCATAGTATACCTTTGTGGTGTCTTCTCCTAGCCTTTGTGGCCATAAATTATCATTCTTTCTTGTCCCACGTGGGTAAGATTGCATAGCAACCAAGGTGAATCAATTGGTTGTGGTTTGGAGCCGATTGGACTGGTTGCCGGTTAAGAAAGGTGAGTTGGACTGAGCTTGAAAAACCACCGCTTGAAGATCCTTTTGAGAGAGCTTCAAGGTGAAGGTTTTGGCTCGTGAAATCTACCAGAAATCATCCAGAAAATCGGCAGAAATGTAGCAGAAATCAGATCGAAAAACTGTCCAGAAAATTGTTAAAAATCAGCCCCTGTTTTGGTGTTTTCTGACCAATCCAGAAGAAGTTTGGGGAAACGGAGACCACTGGTGTAACTTGCAGGTGGTGGCGATCAATACGGTCAGGCGCGTGTGAACAGAGGTGGCACGTGACGGAGGCGCGTGGAAACCATGCACAGAGACTGATTGGGCGCGTGCGGGGCGCGTGTGGAGTTTTCTGGCGATGGTCCCTTCAGGCAGTTTGTTCCTCTCATTATTTCTGACATTTTTCTTGTTGAAAATTTTCTGTTTCAGGGTATGCAGAAGAATCTGGATAGCGTTGTTCTTCAGGCGTTCGGGACTCGATCGTGATTTCTTGATTGCTGCAGTTTCCAAAGACTTTAGGACGAATAGTGGTGGTCCTAAAGTGTTAAATTCGCCTGTCTCATAATTTACAGACCTTCAGACGTGGTCCGCTCGGTATCGTATTCTTTGCTTTTTATTATTGCAGTTAAAATAAATGTGTAGGTTAATTATTTATTTTTGCATTAGAGGTCATCATGTGGGGTGACATTAGGTTTGGGGTTACTATGAAGGGGTAATCATTGCCTGTTGCTAGACCTAGGAATTATTTATTAATTATTTGCCTTAAATTTTTTGTAAATTTGCTGTCAGTTTTTCTACATTATTAGAATTGCATGTGGCCTTAGGAAAGTTTACTGGACTATTCTATGTGAATTATGTTCATACTTTACTTGTGGTCATTATTTGACATTGGTGGCAAATGTAGGTCTAAGGTAAGTGCGAAAAATAACATATATTTTAACTTTGATAAAATTTGGACATAGTTGAAAGAGATTGTCCTAGGATGATAATAAAAGGAAAGATGAGGATAGAGACAAGGCGAATATGACTTTAGGGTCGAGTAGTGATCCTAGTGATGTTCATTAAGAGAATAAACATGATTATTGCATGCATCTGTGTGTAATCATTTCTGCATGTATGTGGTCACTTAATTCTGTTGTAATGTTGATTTTACACTTTCAATATGTTTGATGTGTGTAATTGCATGAATTAAAGTGACTTATTACTTTGTGTAATATGTTTTTCATGCATAGTGGGTTAAGTTTTGTGGCGTACTCTATTTGCTCTGTGAATGGTGTGAGAGTGTGGTAGTGAGAAGAAAGT
>NW_019238317.1:0-1930 GCF_002742605.1 Olea europaea var. sylvestris | reverse complement strand
TGTTGACTTGGATGAGATCTATATAACACGACTTTAATTCTTGTCTATTTCCAAACCATTAACTTAAAGGGATGTGGTATATTCATTAGAAGAGTTACTTTAAGCCATGATACACTTGTTGAACAACATGAACCTATGACAATAAAAGCAGAGTCTTCATCGCTCCGGTTGCCCATTGAGTGCATTGGTGTAACTTAGTTTGGTGGTTTGTCGAAAATGCCACTGTTTGGTTTGAACAAAGCGTAGTCAAGGGTTTTCTCGGAGCATCCGAAGTACGGGAAGGGACAGATCATGAATGGTGTTTTTGTTTGGAGGTGGAATTCCAACATGAGTGCGAATATGACCCGATCGTACCCGCTTCTAAACCGACCCGAAGTGAGCGGCTCGAAAATTGGTAGAAGTCCAAGAGAGCGAGTAGCGACTAGATTATTGGTGTGTGCGAGTTTGAGAGCCTCGTTGATGGCTCTCATTGCTGGTATGAGATATTTGTTCCCAGTGGCTAGGATTTCTCCCAATGAAGTTTTGGTGTCAGGGTAGAAATTCGCCACTCATGTTAGGCGGTGGGAGTTTTGTGTTGGAGTGAGTAGAGTAATTGTAAGAAACCTTAATTAGGAAGTCTTCTATGTATAGTAAAACCTTATTCTGCCTTTAATATTTACCCAAAAATCTGCCATTACCTTGTATATATGGACGGCCTCTTCCTATTTATTTGTAAGCTCTACGTAGGGATATACAAAACAGAAGATTTGCAAGGACTGACTTGGTATCAGAGCCTTATGATCTTGGGATACTTGCCTCTCTCTCGCTTTAGCCTAGTTTTTTCTTCATTCTTATGGCAACCATTGGAGACATGACCCCCTTTATGTGACCAACCACAAAATACTGACATATCCTTTATCGAATTTATCTCCAAACTGACTGAAGTTTTAAACAAACCTCAAAACTCGACTGCAACAGAATCTTCTACTTCTCAGATCAGCATAAAATTAGATGGTCCTAACCATGCACTTTGGTCCCAAGTTGTCGAGATTTATATCTCCGGTAAAGACAAGTTGGGATATATCAATGGTGATACTCCTCAACCATCCCTGAGCGACACATGCTTTCGCAAATGGTGCACCAACAATGCCATAGTCAAAGTATGGCTCATCAACTCCATGGATCCATCACTGATAGGAAATTTTATCAAATTTCCAACTGCAAAAATGGTTTGGGACTCCATTGCTTCTACCTACTTTGATAGGAGTGACACTTCCCAAGTTTACGACCTTTGACAACGTGTGAATCGACAAACCAAGCCGAAGGCCCTCTTGAAGAATACTATCTAGACCTTCAAGGATTGTGGCATGAAATCGATTTTCGTCGTTCCAATCCAATGAAATGCCCAGATGATATTAAAAAATAGAATACGTTGCTCTAGGAAAAAATGGTGTATGCCTTTTTGGATTAGCTCGATGATAGACTCAACCAGATAAGGATAGATGTGCTTCAGCTGCAACCTTTCCCAACCGTGGAGTAAGCTTTTGCACTGATTCGTCGTGAGACCATCTGCCAAGTTGTGATAAATGGCGGTAATACTGATGAAACTCCTAGAGCAGTTCTGGCATCCATGAGTATTAAATTTGTCCCTTCTATTCAATCTACAACCGGCGGAAGCAATAGAAAACCTTCAAAGAATCAACCTTCCATCCGATGGACAGAAATGCTTACATTGTGGAAACATGAATCATAACCGTGACAACTACTTTCAACTTCACGAGTATCCCGACTGGTTGCATGAACTCCAAGCAAAAAAAAGGCATGATGGTGCTAGTTCACGGAAAGAATCTGATGTTGGAGGAGTGGGTACTGTAAGTATTATGCCCTAGGTCTAATCGACTTTGGACATAAATACTTTTATATATAATTAATGCAATTAAATGGCAGATCT
>NW_019238316.1:0-1930 GCF_002742605.1 Olea europaea var. sylvestris | reverse complement strand
CGTACGACGACTATCCAAGCCTTCCAAACATAAAACTGGTCACTCTTTCCAAAAAATGGCCAAAATCCCGTATAGGTCACGACGAAGTCATGAGTTCAATCCAAAAGGGTCGCTACATTTCCAAAAAGTACTTATGGTCCCAAAACGGACACCGTGTGCAAAGGGTACGCTCAATTCTTCGTACGCCGACTATCCAAGCCTTCCGAGTATAAAAGTGCTAATTCTTTCAAAAAATGGCCGAAATCCGTCATACGTCACGACGAAGTGGTAAGTTCAATCCAAAAAGGTCGCTACATTTCCAAAAAGTATTTATGGGCCCAAAACGGACACCGTGTGCAAAAGTTACGCTCAATTCTTCGTACGCCGACTATCCGAGCGTTCCAAATATAGAAGTGCTCGTTCTTTCAAAAAATGGCCGAAATCCCTCAGACGTCATGACGAAGTAGTGAGTTCAATCCAAAACGGTCGATACATTTCCAAAGAGTACTTATGGTCCCAAAACGGACACCGTGTGCAAAAGTTACGCTCAGTTCTTCGTACGTCGACTATCCAAGCCTTCCAAACATAAAATTGCTCATTCTTTTCAAAAATGGCCGAAATCCCTTATAGGTCACGACGAAGTCGTGAGTTCAATCAAAAAGGGTCGCTACATTTCCAAAAAGTACTTATGGACCCTAAACGGACACCTCTTGCAAAAGTTACGCTCAATTCTTTGTACGCCGACTATCCGAGCGTTCCAAATATAGAAGTGCTCATTCTTTCAAAAAATGGCCGAAATCCCTAAGACGTCACGAAGAAGTAGTGAGCTCAATCCAAAACGGATGTTACATTTCGAAAGAGTACTTATGGGCCCAAAACGGACACCATGGGCAAAAGTTATGCTCAGTTCTTCGTACGTCGACTATCCAAGCCTTCCAAACATAAAATTGCTCATTCTTTCGAAAAGTGGCCAAAATCCCTTATAGGTCACGACGAAGTAGTGAGTTCAATCCAAAAGGGTCGCTACATTTCCAAAGTGTACTTATGGGCCCAAAACGGACACCGTGTGCAAAAGTTACGCCCAATTCTTCGTACGCCGACTATCCAAGCCTTCTTAGTATAAAAGTGCTAATTCTTTCAGAAAATGGCTGAAATCCATCATACGTCATGACGAAGTGGTGAGTTCAATCCAAAACGGTCGCTACATTTCAAAAAAGTACTTATGGGCCCGAAACGGACACCTCTTGCAAAAGTTACGCTCAATTCTTCGTACGCCGACTATCCGAGCGTTCCAAATATAGAAGTGCTCGTTCCTTCAAAAAATGGCCAAAATCCCTCAGACGTCACGACGAAGTAGTGAGTTCAATCCAAAACGGTCGCTACATTTCCAAAGAGTACTTATAGGCCCAAAACGGACACCGTGTGCAAAAGTTACGCTCAGCTCTTCGTACGCCGACTATCCAAGCCTTCCAAACATAAAATTGCTCATTCTTTCGAAAAATGGCCGAAATCCCTTATAGGTCACGACAAAGTCGTGAGTTCAGTCCAAAAGGGTCGCTACATTTCCAAAAAGTACTTATGGGCCCAAAACGAACACCGTGTGCAAAAGGTTCGCTCAATTCTTCGTACGCCGACTATCCAAGCCTTCAAACATAAAATTGCTCTTTCTTTCAAAAAATGGCCGAAATCCATCATACGTCACGACGAAGTAGTGAGTTCAATCCAAAAGGGTCGCTACATTTCCAAAAAGTACTTATGGGCCCAAAACGGACAACGTGTGCAAAAGGTACGCTCAATTCTTCGTACGCCGACTATCGAAGCCTTCCAAGTATAAAAGTGCTAATTCTTTAAAAAAATGGCTGAAATCTGTCATACGTCACGACGAAGCGGTGAGTTCAATCCAAAACGGTCGCTACATTTCCAAAAAGTACATATGGGCCCAAAACGGACA
>NW_019238315.1:0-1930 GCF_002742605.1 Olea europaea var. sylvestris | reverse complement strand
GAGAGAGAGAGAGAGAGAGAGAGAGAGAGAGAGAGAGAGAGAGAGAGAGAGAGAAGATTTATATGCTCTACAGCCTGTATGATGACAACTATCAATATCTCCATTTAGCAAATTTGATAACATTGAATGTTTGTCATTTGCAGCAAACGAAACCATAAATGCAATTAATGTTTGGAATTTCTTCAACTATGACATTTTAACCTATTGCATTAACTTAGAAGTTCAGTGCACTTACATATCTGATCAGAATCTCCCCCAGACACGTATTGTGCATCTTTTAGAAGGGTGGAGCACATAGAGAATATTTAGCCACAACAGCAATAGCAGCACTAGAAGACAATGGAATTGTCATAGTCACTCTCAATCCATAAATTTAAATCCCATGTGTTCGATCTCAAAAAATACACCAACAGAATCTGGCCACCTCTTCATGTAGACGTCATCTGCGCATGATGAGTTTGTTTCACTCATGGTTTTCGCACAATTTTAGCTTGATTAAATACTAGATTTTATGAGTGTAGAACGTTTTTGATGTGTTTGTTAGTGTTGTTTTGAAGATAAGGAGAAGCAATGAGAAAAGAAGTATTAAAGTGGATGAAGATTCCAAAAACACGGAATTGGGGCAGAAAGATGGCGCTTAGGCGCTACACTTATAGCGCCTAGGCGCTACGAAACGAAGAAAAGATGAAAATTGGACCCGAGAGGTAGCGCCTAGGCGCTACAACCATAGCGCCCAGGCACTACCACCAACGCCTAGGCGCTGAAGACACAGCGCCCAGGCGCTGCGATTGGCGATTTAGGGCGCGTTTTTTTGGGCCGTTTTTAAAGCCATAGAAACCCTACTTCAACATAAAAACGTGGAGGCACCTATAAATACATCCTCCTCATACTTTTGAAGGGTTCTTGACATATTGGAGAGAAAAACAATAAGAAGGGAGATTCAAGGGAGAAATTTAAGAAGATTAACACCAAGAATTGAAAATTGGAAGCACTCGTTGGAAGAGGAAGGAGATCTTGGTGCAAGAATTCCACTTTTTCTTCCATATCTTTATTTCAAACTCGGTGATGTATTCTAAGACAATCTCCTATTTTTCTTCCATTATTATGAGTAGTTAAATTTCATGCTAGGGCGAACAATGTAATCTTTTGGAACCCTTTATTTCATGCAATTGAGATTCTAGTACTTTTTTATTTCATGTGTTGATTTTAATATTGTTCTTAATACATTTAATTACTTGATCACTAATTGGATGATTTGTGAACAATGATTGCGTAGAGATGCGGATTATTTGTTTAGACCACATGTTAAAATCCGGTAAATTGATATAATGTGTAGAGATACCTATATTGATTGCTGCGGTCGGGTGTGAATTCTTAGAACCAATGTTTCATTTAATTAAATTTAATTTGCATAGAGATATGGAATTAAACTAATTAAGTAGGCTCAATGAGAACTCGAGAGGGTTAAGTTGAATACAATAGAAGAATTCGACCGAACACTATCTTAGGTTTTATGAATCTTGATTTATGAAGTAAAGGTGACCAATAGGTGAAATTGTTCCGCCCTAACGTCCATTTATTGTTTCAATTCTCAATCACTTTTCATTGAATCCAATCACATTTTTAAGTCTTTAGAATAAAAATCACATTTTATCATTGTTTTTGATTTACATTCGTCAAATAGTAGTTAAAGAAAGATTAAATTAAGTGCTACAAAATAGTCCTCGTGGGATCGATAACCGGACTCTTAGATCCACTATTACTTATTACGGAATGTACACTTGCAAAACAAAATCTTACAATAAGTTTTTGGCGCCGTTGTCGGGGACTATTTCTTTTAGTCTTAATTTATTTTGGCTATTATTTGATTAGTTTATTTTTCTTTTATTTACAGAAAAGTGTGTTCGTTGTATGCTCCGTGCCCAAGGCG
>NW_019238314.1:0-1930 GCF_002742605.1 Olea europaea var. sylvestris | reverse complement strand
GCGTCCTCATTCCCTAAGACTCCTCCAAATTCTGATTCTGAACAAAATTGGGGGTCTTATAATCGAAATCTTCAGCAAAACGGAGATGGAGATGAGAACGCAGAAAAAGGCCTGAAATTCAAGAAATGATCTCTGGGCAGTGCAGAAACTGAAGATCTAAGAGGTGGGTTTGGGCAAAAATTTAGATTAATCGATTTAGATGAAGAAAAAAACACTTATAAGTGATCACTACAATTTAACATATTTCACGACATTACCTACTCATTACATTTTGTTAGTTATTGAACTTATGCATTTTTTAAGCTTTACTTACTGAAATTTAAAATGATTTCGGGCGGTCACCGAAATTTAACTATTCAAAAATTGGAAATTTTAAAGTATAAAATATCATACATGAACAGGATATCATTATTTCCTCTTGAATTACCTTGTGATCACTCTGTAAATTATATATTTTTTTAGTATTGGTAAACCAAAAATATCTTTGTCTGTTTAAAATATAATTTTTTTTATTTTCTTGATTGGGGTCTATGATCACAATCGAAATAAAAAATAATAATTTTCTATTTTGTTTATTGACATAAAAGAAGATTATGATGTAAATTAGGATTTACGTCAATTTGAAGTTAGCATAACCTTTTCCCCTTGAATGTATATTTTGACAATTAGAGAAATTATATATTTTTGACCAATATTAATATTTTCGTCTTTGATTGATAATATCATTATGTAGTGGATATTTATTTTATTTTATTATATTTCTTTAATCTAGGTCAAATCTCAAAGAAAATCAACTTTACTCAAAAACATTATGAAGTTGAATGATCACTCAGAAATATTTCGAACTTCAATGAGTAAACATGTGATATAAGTCTAAATTTAATGACTAATGAAATATGGTAAATGAGCGATAAGTGCAACGTGTTCAAATTTAGTGGTCACTCGAAAATATTTAAAATTCAGTGACTTTATATTGCAATATTTATTATTTCTGTTCAAATATTCAATGTTAGCGTACTTTTAAATGAGAAGCAAATATTCTTTTTAATATTTTTTTGATTGCTTAATACATACGAGAGATAAATAATTCCATTTATGGTCTCTTAAAATGCTTTTTAGATAGAAATTGTAGTAGGGGATTAAATATGCTAATTAATGAAAATTGAAGAGATTAGCATTATACAAATTGAAAATATAAATATAACAATGAACAAATATTAAAAAATTTTAGTAAAATAAGCTAAAGAAACATTAAAAATGTGATGTTAATATAATGTTTGTATTCAGTGGAGATTTTTTAGAATAGATTTTGTGATTTTTTTTGGAGAATGGATGATTGAAAAATAGAAAAAAAAGTTATGAATTTAAGTGAAAATTATTTTATTGAAACAAATGTATTTTTAAAAATGAGAAAAGAATGGTTTTCAAAGATACAGACCAAACATGGACATTGAGTAGCGTTCCTCCTAAGCTCGTACCAATTTTTCTGATGATAAATTTAGTCCTTGTTTGGAACATATTCTGTAAAATTCATTTTTTTTTAGACACGATTTTTTGAAGTACTAATAAGATGCACGTGCAAGGCACGTCGCACGGTATATTTGACTATATAATAGCAAAAGACATTTCATATACTAAGATAGCGAAAAACATAAAGAATGATATTCGCTACACAATGCATTCTTATTTAGTATGATTGGGGTTTAGAATAGCGAGGATTATCTTCAGGAATTTCATCTCTATTTTCCCAATAAGATCAATTCCAACATCAGCTGCTTTAATATATATTCCACCACCCAATTGAAAACCAATGTGACAACAATGAATAGTAAATCTCACATTCTCTCTTTTAAGAGGAGCGATTAATAGTATACATTTGGAAAAGAAAATACATCTTATGCACACAATCAGAAACCGTAAAATTGGGAGT
>NW_019238313.1:0-1931 GCF_002742605.1 Olea europaea var. sylvestris | reverse complement strand
AATTGAGTTTGGTATATATTGTCAGACCCTTCTAGATAGGTGGAGTGAAAGCTTAGAACCCAACCGGAGATAGGGAATGAGCTCGATGATGAGGTTGAGGTTGAGGTTGAGCTCGAGCTAGAGCTAGAACCAGAACCTCAAATTGAATTGGACCGAGATGAAGATCCCGAATAGGAGCATGGGGATGACTTTGGGTTGGAGTTAGCGAACGATTATGAGCATGAACCTGAGTCACTGGTTGAGACGGACGTAGAGTCCGGGCCTGAGGTAGAAGATTCCTCTGAAGATGAAGCTTCATTAAAGAAGATTTACAGAATTCATAGGGATTAGAAACTTGGATTACATTTCCTTAGTACTGATATATCGTTACCTTTATGTTATTGGAAATAAAAAAAAAAAATAAAATTGCGAACTATTATATATCCTGATTTCAAGGAATACTATTAATTAAAAAAAATTAATTTCCTTTGAACATATTGAGCTACTGTGTTGTCCAACATTTCTAAGACAATATTTATTTTGTTAATTTAAAGGAAATGGCGAGACAACAAGACCAATCAGCTATGTTTAGGGATCTAATAAGGGCAGTGCATGACCTTGGTAGGAATCAAGCACCTACACCAGCTCCTCGGAATAGACCGACAAATGCTAACAACACAAGTTCAATTGTGGAGCAGTTTCGCCGTTTTAAACCTCCTTCTTTTGACGGCAAGACAGACCCTTTGGCAGTCGAGGAGTGGTTACGAGGGCTAGAACGAATCTACAAACACATGGCATGCACTGATGGACAGAAGGTATCATATGTCGAGTTTATGTTGGTGGAGCAGTAGGCCACTGGTGGGAGTCTGCTTCGCGCACTAGAACGGAATCACAACAATGTGCTATCACTTGGGTACAGTTCAAGTAAGAAGTAATGACAAAATACTTTTCTCAATCACTGAGGGATCAAAGAGAGGCAGAGTTCCTATAGCTGAAACAAGGAAATATGTCACTTGATGAGTATGAAAGAAAGTTTGAACAACTTTCTAGGTATGCTACACATCTTGTCTATACTGAGCCAACTAAGGCTAGGAGGTTTAAAATAGGTCTGCGTCCGAGATTGGAGGAATCATGGCATCTCACCATACGACCACCTATAGTGAAGTGCTTCAGTGGGAGCAGTCAATTTCTGATCGTCTAGAAATGGATCGAATGATTGAGAAAAATAATGAATCATATGGGAAACAAAAGTGGATTGGATCAAATAAAGGGAAAGTATTTGGACAATTTAAGAAGTCCAATACAGGATCAGGATCAGGATCAGGATCAAGTAAACCAATAAAGTTACTTCACGATGTCCAAAGTGTAACAAGGCTTAAGGAGGAGAATACCTGTTTGGGAAAAAAGTGTGCTATCGATGTGGGCAGGAAGGCCATTTTGCTCCGGACTACAAGGAATATCTACCTAAGAAAGATAATGAACAAGGCAAGAAAGTGAAAGCCAAAATTTTTGCTTTAACCTGGAAAGAGACAACAAAGGATCCGAATGTAATGGCAGGTATTCTATCAATATCTGAACTACCTGCATATGTTCTTATAGACTTCGGAGCTACTCATTCATTTATCTCCACCATATTTATTGCTAAATCATGTACTGCATGTGAAAAATCTAATAGTGTTCTAGAAATTTCCATCACATTCGTGGAATTTTGAATACCAATCAGATCGTTAGGGCAGTAAAATTTAATGAAAGGAAAAGAATTTATAGCTAATCTACACCTCTTAGACATGAAAGATTTTGACGTTATTCTAGGAATGGATTGGTTGGGAAGCAATCATGCTACCATTCGATGTTTCGAAAAGAAAGTAGCTTTTCAGAGGCTTGGGGAGGATGAGTTTTAAATTTTCGCTGTACGAGTTAAGTCTTTACCTCGACTCTTGTTGGCCATGAAG
>NW_019238312.1:0-1931 GCF_002742605.1 Olea europaea var. sylvestris | reverse complement strand
TTGACAGGTTGATCGGAATCAAAAATCTTGCCAAGGCAATTTCGTCATTTTTAGCGACTGTGTCGGAATGGGCTGAAATTTGATAGGTTGATCGGAAACAAAAATCGCGCCGGGGTCAATTCCGTCATTTTTCGCGACCGTGTCGGAATGGGCTCAAATTTGAATGGTCGATCGGGAACAAAAATCGCGCCGGGTCAATTTCGTCAATTTTCGCGACTGTGTCGGAATTGGCTAAAATTTGACAGGTTGATCGGAAACAAAAATCATGAAGGTGGCAATTTCGTCATTTTTCGCGACTGTGTCGGAATGGGATCAAAATCGCACCGGGGGTAATTTCGTCATTTTTCGCGACCGTGTCGGAATGGGCTCAAATTTGAATGGTCGATCGGGAACAAAAACCGCGCCGGGGCAATTTCGTCATTTTTCGCGACCGTGTCGGAATGGGCTCAAATTTGAATGGTCGATCGGGAACAAAAACCGCGCCGGGGCAATTTCGTCATTTTTCGCGACCGTGTCGGAATGGGCTCAAATTTGAATGGTCGATCGGGAACAAAAACCGCGCCGGGGCAATTTCGTCATTTTTCGCGACCGTGTCGGAATGGGCTCAAATTTGAATGGTCGATCGGGAACAAAAACCGCGCCGGGGCAATTTCGTCAATTTTCGCGACTGTGCCGAAATGGGCTAAAATTTGACAGGTTGGTCGGAAACAAAATTAGCGCTGGGGCAATTTCGTCATTTTTCGCGAATGTGTCGGAATGGGCTCTAATTTAACAGGTTGATCGGGAACAAAAATCGAGCCGGATGAATTTCGTCATTTCTACAACTGTGTCGTAATTGGCTCAAATTTGACAGGTTGATCGGAAACAAAAATCGCGCCGTGGGAAATTTCGTCATTTTTCGCGTCGATGTCGGAATGGGCTAAAATTTGACTAGTTTATCGGAAACAAAAAACGCGAAGGGGATAATTTTGTCATTTTTCGTGACTGTGTCGGAGTGGGCTGAAATTTAACAGGTTGATCGGAAACAAAAATCAGGCCGGGGTAACTTTCGTCATTTTTCGCGACTGTGACGGAATGTGCTCAAATTTGACAGGTTGATCGGGAACAAAAACCGTGCCGGGGCAATTTCATCATTTTTCGCGCCTGTGTCGGAATTGGCTAAAATTTGACATGTTGATCGGAAGCAAAAATCGCGCCGGGGCAATTTCGTCATTTTTCGCGACTGTATCGGAATGGGCTGAAATTTGACAGGTTGATCGGAAACAAAAATCGCGCCATGGGTAATTTCGTCATTTTTCGATACTGTGTCGGAATCGGCTCAAATTCAACAGGTTGATCGGGAACCAAAATCGCGCCGGGTGAATTTCGTCATTTTTCGCGACTGTGTCGGAATTGGCTAAAATTTGACAGGTTGATCGGAAACAAAAATCGGGAAGGTGGCAATTTCGTCATTTTTCGCGACTGTGTCGAAATGGGATCAAAATCGCACCAGGGGCAATTTCGTCATTTTTCGCAATTGTGTCGGAATGGGCTCAAATTTAACAGGTTGATCGGGAACAAAAATCGCATCGGGGGCAATTTCGTCATTTTTACAACTGTGTCGGAATTGGCTAAAATTTGACAGGGTGATCGGAAACAAAATTCGCGCCGTGGGCAATTTCATCATTTTTCGCGAGGATGTCAGAATGGGCTAAAATTTGACGGGTTGATCGGAAGCAAAAAACGCGCCGGGGGCAATTTCGTCATTTTTCGCGAATGTGTCGGAATGGGCTCAAATTTATCAGGTTGATCGGGAACAAAAACCGTGCCGGGTGAATTTCTTCATTTTTCGCGACTGTGTCGGAATGTGCTAAAATTTGACAGGTTGATCGAGAACAAAAACCGCGCCGGGGGCAATTTCGTCATTTTTCGCGCCTGTGTCGGAATTGGCT
>NW_019238311.1:0-1931 GCF_002742605.1 Olea europaea var. sylvestris | reverse complement strand
TGGGCTGAAATTTGGCAGGTTAATCGAAAACAAAAATTGTGCCGGGGGCAATGTCGTCATTTTTCGCGACGGTGTTGGAATGGCCGAAATTTGACAGGTTGATCAGAAACAAAAATCGTACCAGGGGCAATTTCGTCATTTTTCGCGACGATGTCGGAATGGGCCGAATTTTGACAGGTTGATCAGAAACAAAAACTGCACCAGGTGTTGAAATGGGCTGAAATTTGTCAGGTTGATTGGAAACAAAAATTGCGCCGAGGGTAATTTCGTCATTTTCAGCGATGGTGTCGGAATGGGCTAAAATTTGACAGGTAGATAGGAAACAAAAATCGCGCCGAGGGAAATTTCCTCATTTTTCGCGACTATGTCGGAATCGGCCGAAATTTGACTTGTTGATCGGAAACAAAATCGCGCCGGGGGCAATTTCGTCATTTTTCGCGACGATGTCGGAATGGGCCGTATTTTGACAGGTTGATCAGAAACAAAAATCGTACCAGGGGCAATTTCGTCATTTTTCGTGACGGTGTCGGAATGGGCTGAAATTTGAAAGGTTGATTGGAAACAAAAAGCGCGCCGGGGGCAATTTCGTCATTTTTCGCGACGGGGTCGGAATGGGCTGAAAATTGGCAGGTCGACTGGAAACAAAAATCGCGCCGAGGGAAATTTCCTCATTTTTCGCGACTATGTCGGAATGGGCTGAAATTTGGCTGGTTGACTGGAAACAAAAATCGCGCCAGGGGCAATTTCGTCCTTTTTCGCGACGGTGTCGAAATGGGCTGAAATTTGGCTGGTTGACTGGAAACAAAAATCGCGCCAGGGGCAATTTCGTCCTTTTTCGCGACGGTGTCGAAATGGGCTGAAATTTGGCAGGTCGACTGGAAACAAAAATCGCGCCGAGGGAAATTTCCTCATTTTTCGCGACTATGTCGGAATGGGCTGAAATTTGGCTGGTTGACTGGAAACAAAAATCGCGCCAGGGGCAATTTCGTCCTTTTTCGCGACGGTGTCGAAATGGGCTGAAATTTGGCAGGTCGACTGGAAACAAAAATCGCGCCGAGGGAAATTTCCTCATTTTTCGCGACTATGTCGGAATGGGCTGAAATTTGGCTGGTTGACTGGAAACAAAAATCGCGCCAGGGGCAATTTCGTCCTTTTTCGCGACGGTGTCGAAATGGGCTGATATTTGGCAGGTTGATGGGAAACAAAAATCGTGCCGAGGGCAATTTCGTCATTTTTCGCGATGGTGTCGGAATGGGCTGAAATTTGACAGGTTAATCGGAAACAAAAATCGCTCAGGGGGCAATTTCGTCATTTTTCGCGACGGTGTTGAAATGGGCCGAAATTTGACAGGTTGATCAGAAACAAAAATCGTACCAGGGGCAATTTCGTCATTTTTCGCGACGGAGTCGGAATGGGCTGAAATTTGGTAGGTTAATCGGAAACAAAAATCGCGCCGGGGGCAATGTCGTCATTTTTCGCGACGGTGTTGAAATGGGCTGAAATTTGTCAGGTTGATTGGAAACAAAAATTGCGCCGAGGGTAATTTCGTCATTTTTCGCGATGGTGTCGAAATGGGCTAAAATTTGACAGGTTGATCGGAAACAAAAATCGCGCCGGGGGCAATTTCGTCCTTTTTCGCGACGGTGTCGAAATGGGCCGAAATTTGGTAGGTTGATTGGAAACAAAAATCGCGTCGTGGGCAATTTCGTCATTTTTCGCGGCGGTGTCGGAATGGGCTTAAATTTGGCGGGTTGATCGTAAACAAAAACCGCGCCGGGGGCAATTTCGTCATCTTTCGCAACGCCGTCGGAACCGGCTGAAATTTGACAAGTTTATTTGAAACAAAAATAGCGCCGGGGGCAATTTCGTCATTTTTCGCGACGGTGTCGAAATGGGCTGATATTTGGCAGGTTGATGGGAAACAAAAATCG
>NW_019238310.1:0-1931 GCF_002742605.1 Olea europaea var. sylvestris | reverse complement strand
TCAGAGCCACAGTTTTAAATACTAGAAGCTTTCTCTTCTTTGAAATCATGTCCTTCAAAAATTTTACATAGCTTGGAATCTGCCTTATCGCTTATATGAATGGGATATTTATGTGTAGTTTCTTTAGCACGTCCAAAAACTCCTCAAACTGTTTGTCTAGCTTGTGTTTCTTCAACCTTTGTGGGAATGTAATGGGAGCTACATATTCTCTGATAGGATCAGCAACCTTAGCTTGTGGATTATATGTATTCTCTTTCAAAATTTTCTTGATTGATTATTCAGACTCATTTACTTGCTCCTCATCTGTTGTATGTACTTTGTTCATAATTGTAACTGATCATTTGATGGTAATCTCAGGCAACTGTACTCCACTCCTTGTTGTGATTGCTTTCATGGATGGATCCTCAATTTTTTCATTCTCTAAAACGTTTATGGCCATTACTTGCTCTTCGGGATTTGTCTCAGTATTGCATGGCAGTGTACCTAGTGCTTTGCTTGATAAAGCAAGTACCATCTATCCCATCTAAGTTTTCAATTTCTCGATTGCAGCACTCTGATTTTAACGGGTTGCCTCAGTTCTTTTCATGAATTGATTGTTTGCCTCCATTTTGTGTTCTATCTTTTCAATAAATTTGCCAAACAACTCTTCCAGTAGACTTCTGACCTCAAGCTACTGATACTGATAACCATACGATGAAATGGAATTTTGATTATTTCAAGAAAAATTTGGGTGCTTTCTCCGACCAGGCTTGTAAGTGTTAGAATATAGACTATTTTGTCCCCTTGTATATAGTCAACATGTTCTGTGTCTTGTATAAGGATTGAATAATTTGCTGTAGTATGATCTACCCTACATTCTTCACAACTTGCGCTCTTGGCCTGTACGACATTGGCTAACTGTGACATGCTCTCTACTTTATGAACTAAGGAGTTAATTTTTGCAGATAACGTTGTATAAGTATCCACCTCATACACTCCTAATACCTTCTTGTAAACAATATGGTCAGAGGCTCACATGGCTGTGGTAGTAACCATTATCTCAAACAATTCCAAAGCTTCATTAATTGTTCTCATGGATAAAGAGCCATTAGATGATGAGTCCACCATGCTTTTGTAAGATAAAAGTAGACCTACATAAAAATATTAGACTGAAGCCCTTTATTGATGCCATAATAAGGGCACTTCCGAAGTATGTTCTTGAATCTGTTTCAAGCTTCATCAAAGGATTCGGTTTCTCTTTGCCAAAAAATGGATATGTCATGCTTCAACTTCGCAATCTTCGTCGGTGAGAAGAATTTGGTACAAAAATTTTTAGCCAAGTCATTGCAAGTAGTGATGCTGGCGAGAGGTTGTGAGTCTAACCATTCAAGAGCTCTATCCCGTAGGGTATGTTAGAATAAGCTCAATCTAATAGTATCATCTGAAACCCTTGATATTTAAAGTGTTGACACATCTCTATAAACGAGGAGACGTGTATGGATTTCGTTGGCCTTGCAATAGAATTGATGTCGATTCTGAAATAAATGAATAACATTGGTCTTCAATTGAAAGTTTGATTGTCCGAAAGGAAGATAAACAATGCTAAATCGGCTCTGAATAATTTGTGGAGTCATGAAATCCCTAACTAGCATGTTCCATTCATCGACCATTAATTCTTCAATCATTGCATTATTTTTGTGCAGGGTGAAAAGTATGTTCAACTTTCGGAACAATTTGTACTAGTTCACCATCTCCCAAATTTCTCATAAAATGCTTGAAGGATAAAATAGAAGCACCACAAAAACTTGATAAAGAAAAGTAAATGAAATAAAATAAAAAGTTCAAATTAGTGCTAAGATAAATGAAATTAAACTAAAATACAATTCCTGGCAATGGAGCCAAAAACTTAGTCATGAAAATATTTTTTGATTTAAAACTGCCGCAAGTGAACT
>NW_019238309.1:0-1931 GCF_002742605.1 Olea europaea var. sylvestris | reverse complement strand
AAGAAATGGTTCTTACGAAACCCAAACAGAATTAAACATTCTCAATGAGATTCGACAAGAAAAATGAAGGGAAGAAGGGAAGGGAAGGAAAGGAAAGGAGAGGGTAGCGAAGAAGAAGGTGACGATGAATCAGTGCAATTGAGCAAAGGGAGAAGGAAAGAGCGTAGAAAATTAAGCAAAAATATTGGTTTTGAGGAATAATGGAGGGGTTCTGTTCCTGGAGATTTTTATAAATCACTTGCCACTATTCATTTTTTATAAAATGTCTATAATACCCTTAATGAAAGAATTTGTCATATTTTGTACAAAATATCCTTAATTTATTGAAATAATTCTAAAATTCCTCTATTTCTTTCATTTCGAGTTTTAATATATAGTTTCATCCTTTGATCTAATAAATAAGCATAATCTGTAATATAATTGTCATGTAATTCACTAAGATTATCATACTCCTTAGATGAAATATACATAATCTCTAGTTGAGCAAAAATATTTCTTATTTTTCTTAATAGTTTTTCTAACAGATTATCTAATCCTTTAATTGTATAACCTAACATTATTCAGATAATTCCTTGTAAACTTTATGAATAATAATAATAACATGTTAGATATGTTTTTTGCAAACATGAAAAGTAATAATCCCTACGATTCTTTCAAGATATTAGAAGAATTCTTTCTAAATTTAACAAAGACAATAATTTTACCTTACTTTTGATCTTAAATCTGTATTCTTAGAATTGAGTGACCTTCAGGCTCTGAATCTGCAAACTGCTCCCTCAAATGGCCTCTTGTCTCAATGGAAATTCTGCTATTTCAACTTCTTGCCCTCACTGTATCTTTTCTTAGAATTAAGAATAAAGATCTTAAGTAAAGAAAATTCTCTCTTTGTTAAAGTAAGAAAGAAATTATCTTCTTCAATCTATCAAGAATCTATGGGATAGGAAGTTTAGAAACTCATATCTTTCTGATATCAAAAGATTGAAATTTTATTTTTATAATGATTTATACAAGATTTCTATTGTATACAAGGGGTTTCCAGAAAAATTGGTTTTGAAAAAAGCTTAAGGAAAGAGAATGGTTTCTAACTCGAGATGCCTCATTCTTTTCCCAAATACCTCTATTTATACATGACTCAAACTCACTATTATTGATCTATTACATCATTGCATACATCATAATTTTGAAAAAAGGCTCACATGCCTCTCTATTCTTTTTCTCCTGGGGTCTACATTTTCACATGCATTCTTTGCCTTTCCATCTTTGGCTCCATATGCAACTGGCTAGATGCTTTGGTAGTGGTAGGTCCCCTTTTATCTATCTCCATTCATCTTTTATCTTGAAGAATCAATCTTTTAATCTTGTCTACATGTGGGGCACTCCCTCAATCTACATGATTCTTGGATTGTTGTAGGACTTCCATTAATTTGATGAGTATCAAATTTTTTGATATATTCTTTCAAAATGGTAGATTTTTCTTTTTCATTATTCATAAGGAGTGTCCATCCTTCATATTGGCACAAGCATCTGAATTTTTTATCATATAAGTTCTTTACAATGTTGTAAAGAACTTTCATCCCCAAAATTCTTCGAGATTTTATCCATGATTTATTGATTTTAGGCAATGGTTTATTATTTCGGCCAACTTCAATCTGGAAATCTCGGCCAACATATCCAATTGTAATAATATGTTCAGCAGGATAATATATCCTTTCATCAACCTCGGGACTTATTGAATAAAATTTGATATAAATCGACCTCCCTTGGGCAAATTTTGAAACTTCTGTCCTGAATATATCATCAAATTTTTCAATTTCTTTTAAATCTTTTTCTGGATAGATCAAATCCAGTAATCCATAATCTGCTGCCATTTTGACCATGAAAGGGTCTGCATCTTTGGTAATTATTAATCTGGGATAAACATGATCTCCTGA
>NW_019238308.1:0-1931 GCF_002742605.1 Olea europaea var. sylvestris | reverse complement strand
GTTTGATCATTTTCGATGAATTGCAAGTCTAATTCGATTGGAATCGAGCCAATGAAAAGTGGTTTTGATTACATGATAACTTCGGGTTTGTTCGTCTTTGGGAAATTGCTAGCCTAATTCGATTGGATTCGAGCCAATGAAAAGTGGTTTTTGTTTTCATGATAACTTCGGGTTTGTTGGTTTTTTACGAAATGCTAGACTAATTCAATTGTAATCGCGGCAATGGAAAGTAGTTTTTGATTTCATGATAACTTTGAGTTTGTTCGTTTTTATCGAATTGCTAGTCTAATTCGATTGGAATCGAGCCAATGAAAAGTGGATTTCTATTTCTTGATAACTTCGGGTTTGTTCATTTTTTGTAATTTGCTACTCTAATTTGATTGGAATCGTGCCAATGGAAAGTGTTTTTCGATTTCATGATACCTTAAGGTTTGATAGTTTTCGACAAATTGCTAGTCAAATTCGATTGGAATCGAGCCAATGAAAAGTTGTTTTTGATTTAATGGTAACTTCGGGTTTGTTAGTTTTTGGCTTATTGCTAGTCTAATTCGATTGGTATCGAGCCAATGAAAACTGGTTTTTGATTTCATGATAACTTCGGATTCGTTTATTTTTGGCGAATTGCTAGTCTAATTTGATTGTAATCGAGCCAATGAAAAGTGGCTTTTGATTTCATGATAACTTCGGGTTTGATCATTTTCGGTTAATTCTAGTCAAATTCGATTGGAATCGACCTAATGAAAAGTGGTTTTTTATTTCATGATAACTTCGGGTTCGTTCATTTTTTTGCCAAATTCTAGTCTAATTCGACTGAAATAGAGCTAATGAAAAGTTGTTTTTGATTTCATGATAACATCAAGTTTGTTCATTTTTGGCGAATTCCTAGTCTAATTCGATTGGAATCGAGCCAATGAAAAGTGGTTTCTGATTTCGTGATAATTTCGGGTTTGATCATTTTCGACGAATTGCTAGTCTAATTCGATTGGAATCGAGCCAATGAAAAGTGGTTTTGATTACATGATAACTTCGGGTTTGTTCGTCTTCGGAAAATTGGTAGTCTAATTCGATTGGAATCGAGCCAATGAAAAGTGGTTTTTGTTTACATGATAACTTCGGGTTTGTTCTTTTTTTGCGAAATGCAAGACTAATTCGATTGTAACCGAGCCAATGGAAAGTAGTTTTTAATTTCATGATAACTTCGAGTTTGTTCATTTTTAGCGAAATTCTAGTCTAATTCGATTGGAATGGAACCAATGAAAATTCGTTTTTAATTTCACGATAACTTCAGGTTCGTTCATTTTTGGCAAATTACTAGTCTAATTCGATTGGAATCGTGCCAATGAAAAGTGGTTTTCGATTTCATGAAACTTTGGGTTTGTTCGTTTTCGGCGAAGTGCTTGTCTAATTCGATTGGACTCGAGCCAATGAAAAGTAGGTTTTGATTTCATGATAACTTCGGGTTTGTTCATTTTCGACTTATTGCTAGTCTAATTCGATTGGAATTGAGCCAATGAAAACTGGTTTTTGATTTCATGATAAAGTCGAATTTGTTCATTTTTGGCTAATTGCTAGTCTAATTCGATTGGAATCGAACCAATGAAAAGTGGTTTTTTATTTCATGATAACTTCGGGTTTGATCATTTTCGGCTAATTCTAGTCAAATTCGATTGGAATCGAGCTAATGAAAAGTGGTTTTTGATTTCATGATAACTTCGGGTTCGTTCATTTTTTTGCCAAATTCTAGTCTAATTCGATTGAAATGGAGCTAATGAAAAGTTGTTTTTGATTTCATGATAACTTCGAGTTTGTTCATTTTTGGCGAATTACCAGTCTAATTCGATTGGAATTGAGCCAATGAAAAGTGGTTTCTGATTTCGTGATAATTTCGGGTTTGATCATTTTCGACGAATTGCTAGTCTAATTCGATTGGA
>NW_019238307.1:0-1932 GCF_002742605.1 Olea europaea var. sylvestris | reverse complement strand
GGGATTTCGGCATTTTTTCTAAAGAATGAGTGCTTCCATATTTGTAACGCTTGGAGTGTCGACGTACGAGGAATTGAGCGTAAATTTTGTAGACGGTGTCCATTTAGGGCCCATAAGTACTTTTTGAAACTGTAGCGACCGTTTTGGATTGAACTCACAACTTCGTCGCGACGTATGAGGGAATTTAGCCATTTTTTGAAAGAATGAGCACTTGCATATTTGGAACGCTTGGATAGTCGACGTACGAAGAATTGAGCGTGACTTTTGCACACGTTGTCCGTTACGGGCCCATAAGTACTTTTTAAAAATGTAGCGACCGTTTTGGATTGAACTCACAACTTCGTTGTGACGTATGAGGAATTTTAGCCATTTTTTGAAAGAATGAGCACTTGCATATTTGGAACGCTTAGATAGTCGACGTACGAAGAATTGAGCGCAACTTTTGCGTACGGTGTCCGTTTTGGGCCCATAAGTACTTTTGGGAAATGTAGCGACCGTTTTGGATTGAACTCAAGACTTCGTCGTGACGTATGAGCGATTTTGGCCTTTTTCCAAAGAATGAGTGCTTCCATATTTGTAACGCTTGGAAAGTCGACGTACGAGGAATTGAGCGTAACTTTTGTAGACGGTGTACGTTTAGGGCCCATAAGTACTTTTTGGAAATGTAGCGACCGTTTTGGATTGAACTCACAACTTCGTCGTGACGTATGAGGGATTTTATCCATTTTTTGAAAGAATGAGCACTTGCATATTTGGAACGCTTGGATAGTTGGCGCACGAGGAATTGAGCGTAAGTTTTGCAGACGGTGTCCGTTTACGGCCCATAAGTAATTTTTGGAAATGTTGCGACCGTTTTGGATTGAACTCACAACTTCGTCGTGACGTATGAGGGATTTTAGCCATTTTTTGAAAGAATGAGCACTTGCATATTTGGAACGCTTGGATAGTCGACGTACGAAGAATTGAGCGTGACTTTTGCACACGTTGTCCGTTACGGGCCCATAAGTACTTTTTAAAAATGTAGCGACCGTTTTGGATTGAACTCACAACTTCGTTGTGACGTATGAGGAATTTTAGCCATTTTTTGAAAGAATGAGCACTTGCATATTTGGAACGCTTGGATAGTCGGCGTACGAAGAATTGAGCGCAACTTTTGCGTACGGTGTCCGTTTTGGGCCCATAAGTACTTTTGGGAAATGTAGCGACCGTTTTGGATTGAACTCAAGACTTCGTCGTGACGTATGAGCGATTTTGGCCTTTTTCCAAAGAATGAGTGCTTCCATATTTGTAACGCTTGGAAAGTCGACGTACGAGGAATTGAGCGTAACTTTTGTAGACGGTGTACGTTTAGGGCCCATAAGTACTTTTTGGAAATGTAGCGACCGTTTTGGATTGAACTCACAACTTCGTCGTGACGTATGAGGGATTTTATCCATTTTTTGAAAGAATGAGCACTTGCATATTTGGAACGCTTGGATAGTTGGCGCACGAGGAATTGAGCGTAAGTTTTGCAGACGGTGTCCGTTTACGGCCCATAAGTAATTTTTGGAAATGTTGCGACCGTTTTGGATTGAACTCACAACTTCGTCGTGACGTATGAGGGATTTTAGCCATTTTTTGAAAGAATGAGCACCTGCATATTTGGAACGCTTGGATAGTCGACGTACGAAGAATTGAGCGTGACTTTTGCACACGTTGTCCGTTACGGGCCCATAAGTACTTTTTGGAAATGTAGCGACCGTTTTGGATTGAACTCACAACTTCGTTGTGACGTATGAGGAATTTTAGCCATTTTTTGAAAGAATGTGCACTTGCATATTTGGAACGCTTGGATAGTCGGCGTACGAATAATTGAGCGCAACTTTTGCGTACGGTGTCCGTTTTGGGCCCATAAGTACTTTTGGGAAATGTAGCGACCGTTTTGGATTGAAC
>NW_019238306.1:0-1932 GCF_002742605.1 Olea europaea var. sylvestris | reverse complement strand
TTTGATTCGGATATTATCTAAGTGATAAATGGTTTGAACTATGAAAGAGTTGATAAACTCTAAGTTCAAGAATAATCATAAAATGTGGGGGTTATCATAAATGCTTGAGAACTTATGTGAAAAGTTCAAGTCGTGTGGGTACAACGTTCCTACTTGGATATATAACCCTAATTTAGGAATTGTGGGGGTAACTTAATTTAAAGTTACACTTTTCTGTACCTCTCAAGAAAATAGAAGAGGTACCATATGAGTTATGGAAATGTCATCCTCCTTTCTACCAACACTTAAAAGTTGGGGGTGTTTGGCAAAGGTTGAGATTCGTAAGCCTAAACAAAAAAAGATTGGTCCCAAAATGATAGATTGCATATTTATTGGATACGCCAATAATAGTAATGCATATCGTTTCCTTGTACACAAATCAGATGTACACGAAGGTACCATAATTAAGTTAAGGAATGTGATATTCTTTGAGAATGTGTTTCCTTGCAAAGATAAGAAAAATATAAGTTGAATAACAGAACATATGAAGCTACAAATGGGTCTTCAAATGAGAAGGAACCAAGGCGTAGTCAGAGGGCTAGAACGTCCACTTCATTTGGCTCGAATTTTTAACATATATGGTAGAAAAGACCCAAAAACTTCTGAAGAATCAATGTCTATTTTGAAAGCACCGCATTGGAAGGAAGTTGTCAATAGTGAGATAGATTCCATAATGTGCCCCTATTGCTACAGCTGTAGATATAGGGATTTTGAGAATACGCTTCAATTCATTCATACATGGGAATAAGTCGTAGGGTGTAAATGGATTAAAACCTGATGGGTCCATTGACAAATATAAGGCCATATTGGTTACCCAAGGATATAAGCAGGAAGAAAGATTTGACTTCTTTACCTACTCATGACTAGAATTACTTCGATAAGGTTACTAATTACAACTGCGGCAATACATAACCTTGAAATTCACCAAATGGATGTGAAACCAAGATTCCCAAATGGTAAGTTAGAAAAAGAGATATACATGGAGCAACCTGAAGGCGTCTCCAAATGAAAACCATAAAGTTTGTAATCTTGTTGAGTTCTTATATGAATTGAAACAAGCTCCTAAGTAATGGCACCAAAAGTTTGACAAAACGATATTGTCAAACAAATTCAAAATAAATGAATGTGACAAGTATATATACATGAAATATAAACCAGATGCTTATGTGATTGTATGTCTGTATGTAGACAATATGTTGGTGATGGGCAATAGTAACGAAGTGGTGCTAAATGCCAAGAAGATGCTTACGAAGCATTACGACCTGAAAGACATGGATGTGGTAGATGTATTATTAGAGATAAAAATATCTAGAATATCAGAATGAATTGTACTTTCCTAGTCTCATTATGTTGAGAAAATATTTAAAAAGTTTGAAATATTAGAGGAAAGTTCGGTAAAAATCCTATTGAGACAAGTCTACATTTGGTCAAAATAAGGGTGAATGTGTGTCACAACTGAGATATTCACAAGTAATTAGCATTATAATGTATATTAAGAACTTTACTCGATCGGATAATGCTTTTACTGTAAATAAATTTAGTAGATTCACGAGTAATTTAGGCCATGATTATTGAGTGGCATTAAAAAGTGTCCTTAGGTATTTGAAATATACCATGACTTATGGATTACATTTTACAAGATATCCTGTAGTATTGGAAGGATATTGTGATGCGATGGTATACACTAAGTCTATGGATGAAAAGGGATGAAAGTCCTAAAGTGAACGAAATAGGATAAAAGCCGATCATGATGGTTATTTGAATATACAAGAACAATTGGAATATTAGAGAATATTCATAAAGTTCAATGCATTGCAATGCTTTAATGATGATATTGAATACCCATGTATGAAATCCACTAGTAAATATGATAGACTAGTGTAATGGTTTGAT
>NW_019238305.1:0-1932 GCF_002742605.1 Olea europaea var. sylvestris | reverse complement strand
TCGACGTTTTATACGTACAAGGTTAAGATTTTTGAGATGGCTACGCCACTTCTTTTCATTTTAGTAAGGAAATGTAGGAATACAAACTGAAGTTATTCATTTGATTTTTATATATTAGGCCTGCTTAGAAATTGAAATGTGTTTATTTTGTATCTATAGATAGATATATGATTTTCTCTGTGATTAATGTATGAGCTCTTGTTATTGAATTATATGATTTTAACATGTGATTAATATACTGTAGTTATTTAATCTGTCTCATATGTAGCTTTAGTTAGTATTGCATATGTTGCTTGTCTATAGCGGATACCTGTGTCTGAACTGATTGCCAATTAACTTGACTATTAATTGTGGCGGTAGAATTATAATTTTAAAATTTTGAGTCGGTTCAAAGTATGATTTTTTGGTTTCTGATATGTTGACTGGTTTTAGATTTAAACTGAGTTATTTTTGTTATAAACTTTATGTCGAAGACATCTTGAACATTGTCACTAATTTGGGTGTGGAGTAAATTTCTAAATTGCTATTTGTAAACTTGTATAGTTATGCCAATAATTCGTGATTTTATCTGTTTCTTAGCTTTGCATTGGAAGTTATTCATTGTTTACTTGTATTCGTTTATTGTTTGATCTGACTTCATTAGTAACTTACCGCTTCTCTGTAGTTTGGGTAAGTCATGGTTAAGCATAACAATGTTATCCCAAATGGGCACTTCAGGAAGCACTGGCAGAACTATGTTAAGACGTGGTTCAACCAGCCTGCTCGCAAGACCAGGAGAAGAATTGGTAAGCATCCAATTTCATGATATCAACCTTTATGTTTTAATTAACTCATGTAGCACAACTTCTATATTTATTATTCTTTTTGTGTCATTTGTCTGTCCCATCATCTGTTCCAAATTTTGCATGACTATATTTTGACTCATGTTTGATATATCTCGCTTGCAGCTAGGCAGAAGAAAGCTGTGAAGATTTTCCCTCGTCCTAGTGTGGGACCCCTTCGTCCCATTGTCCACGGGCAGACACTGAAGTACAACATGAAAATCAGAGCTGGTAGGGGATTTTCGCTGGAGGAGCTCAAGGTGATTCGTTCTCTGTAATGACTTTGACTGCATTTATTATGATCCTACATAGTGGGCTGTCTGTTTCCTTCGTTTTTCAAAAGAATTTTATGTAAAAAATTTTATATGCATATGAGAATTCAAATTCCAAATCTGATGTTCTCTGTACCTATGCTCATGCTACCTAGTGTTCTGTTCAAACTTTAGATTTAATTTTTTTATTCTGGTAAGCGTATCTATGAGTTTCCCTGCTTCTAATAATAGCATCATGCCATTTTTATTTGAAGTGCCTTTTTTATGTGCTAAAACTTAAAACTTTGATGAGTTTAAATAACTATTGGGTCTGTGTATCGATCAGGCTGCAGGTATCCCTAAGAAATTTGCCCCAACTATTGGAATTGCAGTTGATCATCGTCGTAGGAACTCTTCCCTGGAGGGTTTTCAGACTAATGTTAATAGACTGAAGACTTACAAGGCCAAATTAGTCATCTTCCCAAGACGTGCTCGAAAATCCAAAGTAATGTTGATTTTCGGTGGTAGAAAATGGCTGCGCATTCTTTGTTTCTTTTTTCATGATTGCTGGTTCTCTTGCAGGCTGGTGATTCTACTCCAGAGGAGTTGGCAACAGCTACTCAAGTCCAAGGTTCTTACATGCCAATTGTACGGGAGAAGCCAACTGTGGAGCTTGTTAAGGTCACAGAAGAGATGAAGTCATTCAAGGCATATGACAAGCTGCGTTTAGAACGAACTAATAAGCGCCATGTTGGAGTCAGGGCCAAGAGGGCTGCTGAGGCTGAAAAGGAAGAGAAGAAATAGTGAGATTTTAGCGACTGTGATTTTCCACCTTTTTTTTTTTTTTTTTTTTTTTTTCC